>NC_028458.1:39830417-39969205 GCF_000263155.2 Setaria italica
TATTTTTAAGTTTAAGACTGCCGGGTCTCAGCTCCATTCACCGGCCTACGCTATGCATCCTATCCAAAGCAATCATCATAACCAAATCATCTATGTAGAGATGAACGAAACCATGTTATCATCAGATTCCTCACTTACTCAGGGTGATATAGCGATCAAGCAGTCTCAACTGTGAGAGGTAGTCGAATCAATACGAGTTATTTACCCATGCATGGCGAATCTAACCTCGATCCATCCGCGCACCACGCAGGTCTCTTCCTTTGTCGGCCTTCTCCATCAATCCCCTAAACCAGTGTCGGGGACATTCCCTTTGGTGCAAGGTTCCACAGTCCCGGCCTCTATCGTTCTGTGAGCACGCTTGTCTCCACGTGTGTCAACCAGCAGGGGAAACTCGGTTCCAAGAACAATGGGGCGACCGCTCACGTCTAGGTTCAATCCGGTACTGGGCCCCGTCGTGGCGGGGTCCCGGTGGGAGGCAGCTCGGGTGGCGACGGGGAGGAGGCCCGGCGGGAAGGGTGCCCGACGGGGAGGGGTCCCGGCGGGAGGCAGCTCGGGTGGCGACGGGGAGGAGGCCCGGCGGGAGGCAGCTCGGGTGGCGACGGGGAGGAGGCCCGGCGGGAAGGGTGCCCGACGGGGAGGGGTCCCGGCGGGAGGCAGCTCGGGTGGCGACGGGGAGGAGGCCCGGCGGGAGGCAGCTCGGGTGGCGGCGGGAAGGGTGCCCGACGGGGAGGGGCCCCAGCAGGAGGCACCTCGGGTGGCGGCGGGGAGGGGGCCCAGTGGGAGGAAGCTCGGGCGGCGGCAGGATGGAGCAGCGGTGGCGCACTCCAAGGCGAATGGAGCAGCGGCGGCGCACTCCAAGGCGGGCAGCGCACTCCAAGGTGGATGGAGCAGCGGCGGCGCACTCTAAGGCGGGCGGAGCCGGCGGTGGTGGCGGCGGCGGAGCAGCCGGAGCTGGTGGCCCATGCATGGTGGCGGCTTCAAGCAGCTGGAACTGCCGCAGATGGCCTGGGCGTGGTGGCGGCGTTGCAATGATTGAGACAGCGGCGGCGGCGACCAGCTGGAGCTGCCCCGGTGGCCGGGGCATGTTTTTTTTATTTTTTTCTGGAAAAAATTATTTGCCGAGTGTTTTTTTTACACTCAGCACACCCTTTGCCGAGTGCCCGACAAAAGACACTCGGCAAAGTTAACTTTGCCGAGTGATACTTTGTCGTGTGCTCCTCGCCGTGTGTTACACTCGGCAAACACTTTGCCGAGTGTTTTTAGGGTTTCACCGAGTGCCTGGGGCACTTGGCAATTTTTAGCTTTCCCGTGGTGCCTGAATTCATTGTCGACTAACAAGGTACTGTAGCTCGGTGAATTGCATTTCACCCCTTTGATTTCTGTCTCCTGCAAGTAAACACAGGCAAGCACCATTATTGGTGGAGCAAGAATTACACATATGGGGAGTGCCGGAGTGGGTAAAGACCGTAGGCATACCTGTTGGGATAAACACACTGACGCAGCATTTTAGTGACAACGGAAGCAATTAATTTCAGCACATGATGTTAGCTTATTCACGAAGGGTAATATATGCATCACACATATTTGAAGAAAATTGCAGCAAGAACATATTAGCAATTGCTATTGTATGTCGTAAACAATTGCAACTGAAATACATCAATCAGAGAGACATCAGATTTAACATAGAAAACTTCAAATCGGAGAAAAACCACGGGACCAAGCCAGCCAAATCTTCTTCCACAATATGCTTGTGGGAAGACAATAAGTTCTTCTCCAGATAGCACTAGAGACTCACATACATCAAGATTGCACCGTCTTAACAACGACAACAAGATTTGGAGCTACAAGTTAGGGTATGGAAGGACCTCACCAAAGAGTGGTGGGACAACATATTGGAGGCACCAAGGATAATGATCTGCTGCTTCTCAACCTTGAGGATGAAACTCTCTTGCTCTCTTGCAAGTTCTCCTCTCCAATCTCCCTTCTTCTCCCTCTCTGTTCATCTCCTTTGTGAAGGCTCTGTTGTGAAATTTATGTGGCTCTCCTTCTCTCTAAAGTTTCTCCCTTCTCTTGTCTACTTTAGGTCTTTGTTTCCCTTATAGACGAGGCTGCTCATTAGGAGCAATTATTCTCCTCACTTGCCCATATTACAAGGAGGATTTCCTAACAATATCTTATAAATTATCAAGGTTTATTTTGTTGTCATCCCCCTATAGATTATTCTGGCGTCTTTTTTTGTTATGACCAACCTTATATACTATCTCTATCTTAAAATATAATGATTGCTTTGTTTTGTTGTAACAATCCTTTGACCTAAACACCATTGGCGTTTGGAATCGCAAGGAAGCACCAAAACACCACGAGGTAAGTTTGTAGCTTGACTATAAACTTGTTTTTAGTAAGAGCTCCGATTCTTGTGGTTGCAGATAATCAATCCTCGCAGGAGTAGGGCGCTCGTTTGGCTTGTGCTGTGGGGTCCCTCAGAAAGCTGGTTCATTAGTTTCTCCGGCAAATAATTAATTTTCGAACTTCTCTATCCGAGGAGAAGCGACTTCCTCTTTATTGGCACCAAGGAAGTTGCGCACGGAGTGAAGTAAAATCAGTCTCAGTGTAGTTTCATGAAGAATTTTATGATCATTAATTTTCATATTACATCACCATTTTTGATAAGGTATTTATGAGTAGAGAGGAGTAGGAGTTTCATCATATGCGAAAGGAGTTTCTCCCCTAAAACTCGGATGGCATAGCTATCTAGTTCCCTCAATTTTAGTAATTGTGTAATGAAACTGTGCACTAAGACTCTATGATAAAATATCACCGTCGAATGGTGACATACGGATGTATCATGTGGATGGATCCAACGACATCTTTAAAGTCTCCAACGGAGCATCATCAAAATATTTTTGGTCTATCGTGACCCATTCAAAACAATACTACAAAGTCTTCTCGCTGATGCCTTTGCCTAGAATCTAGATCCATGGACTGGTTCACTGCCCAACTGTTTCTGAACAAAGAGAACTCGACACATATGGTGCCGTCCGGGATGGAACAACACTGCCAAAAATCGCCACTTTTCTTTTCTTCCTTTGATTAAAAATAGAACAGTTTTCGATTCTCACCAACACAACGAGAGGATAACGTTGCAACACCCATCGTTTTGTTGAAGTCCTCTTGTCATGCCGTGGAAACTGGAAAGAAACCAGAGCGAGCAAACGCATGTTGTACACGTGCCCACGATCGTGCCCACGCTAGCCAAGAACAAGCGCTCGCAAGCTAGACGTGGAGCGTTCCCGTTCCGTATCATCCCCTATCCAGCACACACAGGCGTAGTCACAGACAACTGGTCGGGCACTGGGGGGCGTTGCCGCTGCCGTGTGCTCTGCCTGCGCTTGTTCGCGACACGGCCCAACATGGCGCCGGGACACGGTTTCCTGAAGGCCGTGGCGCTGATCATGGCGCCGGTAGCGCTCGCCGTCGCTCTGTACAACTACAATCCCGGGGACTTCTCGCCGGCGCCGATGCCGCCGGAGTACTCGTACGGGCCCGACGTGTCCGCGCCGCGGCACGAGGCGCGCGCGCTGGAGCGCAGCGAGCGCGTGGGAGAGGGGCGGCTCCCGGGCCCGGAGGACCTCGCGTACGACGCCGCCGGCGGGTGGCTGTACACGGGGTGCGCCGACGGGTGGGTCCGGAGAGTGAGCGTTCCAGGCGGGGACGTCGAGGACTGGGCCCGGACCGGGGGACGCCCGCTTGGCGTCGCGCTCGCGGCGGACGGCGGCCTCGTCGTGGCCAACGCGGACATCGTGAGTTCACTACTTGACTGTCCTTCAGGAGTCAGGACTGTGCTCGTGTTACACGCTTGCACTGCTGCTGTACTCGTCTGTGAAGTGAAGTAGAATTATATCTTGACAGGGGCTGCAGAGGGTGAGCCCAGAAGGGAATGTGGAGCTATTGACGGACGCGGCGGAGGGTTCGCGCTGACCGACGGCGTGGATATCGCCGCCGACGGCACCATCTACTTCACGGACGCGTCGTACAAGTACAACCTCGCCAACCACATGGCGGACGTCCTCGAGACGCGGCCCCACGGGCGGCTCATGAGCTTCGACCCGTCCACGGGGCGGACGGTCGTGCTCGTGCGCGACCTCTACTTCGTCAACGGCGTCGCCGTCGCGCCGGACCAGAGCTCCCTTATCTACTGCGAGACGGTGATGTGACGGCCCGACTGAGAGCGGGGTGCTCGTACAGAGCGAGCGCGAACGGGATCGCGATGACGGTGTAGTCAAATACGAAGAACAAGAGATCCGTCCATCGACCTGCAAACGCGCACGGAATTTGGTGAGACGACATTGTCAATCAATTATATTACGTAGTAAAATATGGACCAATAAAGAAGATCGTAGCATACGAAAAGGTCTAACAGATATATACTTAGCATAATTTGGATTTTTCTAAATACTTAATTTTTATTATTTACTTCATGTTTAGCTATGTATAAAAAAAATCAAAACAAATTGCAATTTGAAACAAAGAAAGCATATGTAATAATTACGTACTACTCCCTCCGTTCCAAAATGTAGATCGTTTTAGCATATTTAGATGCATAGTTTTTAATATGCATATAGACATATAGACATAGTATATATCCAAGTACATACTACTAACTATGCATCTAAATATACCAATATTACTAATTATGCATCTAAATATATCAAAACGATCTACGTTTTGGAACGGATGGAGTACTTACCAATAGTTGGATGCGCGCCCTACCGTTTCAACGATAACATACAAGTAAACACGCCCGCTTGGCGCGCCATATCGTGTTAGCAGCGACTGAAATGATTTTTTTGTTTTGAGAGAACAGGAGGGGGCCCCTACTGATTAAATATAAATATAAAAATAATAGAATACAGACTTTGGTGGAAACGTTAGAAAAGGAAAGCGACAAGGAAAGGAAGGTTAACTAATCAAAAGGACAAAAAAAGAAAAGAGCAAAAAGAGCTAATGGGGGAGATACAGTGCCTGAACGGGTTAAAAGATTTGCAGCTAGACTTCCATCATGGGTAAGCGACTGAAATGATTGTGGCTGGATAAGCACAATCGCAGAATCGTTGTTACAAGATACAACATTTACATACTACCAAAGAAACAACAACATAGATGAAAACAGGCAAATTAAAGTTCATCATAATATCAAATTCATGGCAAAAGTCTCACGCAGATAGCTCATTTATTTCCCATAGATGTTCTTGCAAATGTACATGTAGTGCTTCAATCTTTTCTGGATACTCAGAAAGCTTAACTTTAGAAACACTAAGAGCAAATCATTAAAAACGTGTGCCTCTGTTCATGGAAAAAAACCACAAGCTGTGAAATAGAAAGTTTTTAAAATAGCAATGCTTTGCTTTGCTGAACCAATAGTAATACCACTAATATTGCAGATGTTGATGTTTGGTACTGCGTACTGTCAAACAACCAGTTTTCGTTTTCCACTAACTATAGGTTTTTGACAAACATTAGGTGTCACAGCCTATGTGTATCACTATATCAGTGTTCCAAAACCCTCTCAGCTGTCGCAGAAAAACACATCTTGATATCCTTTCCAGTGAGGTCTCTGCTCCTAGCAGCTCCAGTAGCTCTCTGCCTGTAGTTACATAATTAATGCATTTCAATGCAATTAGTCACAATTCATTCAAAATGATAACATTTTGTATATCACATGTTGATACTGAAATAAACTAAAATAAGGCCATATCTATTTTCTCTTCCTTCAAAGGAAGTTTAGAGTCAGGCGTCCAACTTTAACATAACCAATGCAGGATGGAAATCTCACTACTTAAAAATGCAAGGACAAATCTCATGAATGATCCCCACTATTATCAATCAAAGAGAACACAGATACTAAAATGCAGGGGAAAATCTCAGGAATGATCCTCACTATCATCCTAAATAAACCATGATGCACTGACAAGATCTATGCGTAACAGGTTTACAATGGATAGACAAATTTTGATGTTTATCTTTAGTACCGACGTACTGTCAAACAATACTGATTTTCCTTGCTATTCAAGCTAATTATAGAATATAGTTTTTTTGACAAACATTAGTTAAGTCACAGCCTATATATATACCACTATCCCAGTGTTCCAAAAAGTTCTAAGCCATCACAAAAGAAAAACACGCATTTATATTTCTTCCTATGTGGGGCTAAAATTCAGAGAGTTCAAATGCATTAAGAGGCTAAAAATGAGTTTCCTTCAGATGGTGCAGCCTGCATTCATAAGCTTCCTGACTATTTTCTCCCTGTTCGTAGACAACAATAAAATTGCCACAAGAAACTATACACGGAAGTGAAGTTTTTTTTTCATATTTTTCTTGTTTCTTCCTTTGCTAGTTGAGTAAAAGGGATTCTCTCGGCAAATTAACGTACCCACGCAGGTATCCTTCTCCTGCGCGTCCTATTCATCCACTTCTCCGACATTCCATCTGCCATGAGGAAATGATTGTCCATGCATGTGAGATTGTAATTTTCTATCAGAATATAAAATAGTAATTGATGGAAATGAAAGAAATGCACCTTGCATTTATCTGATTAAAGTGCCATGAAACCTTCTTGGTTTCAGGATTAATAACTATTTTTTTCTTCCCATAATTTCTTCCAAAACTGCATCTTTGCATACAAAAAGGAAAGAAATACGCACATGATGGGAAGAGAGGAGAAGTTGTAGAAACGTTGGACACCAGCCCATCATCTGGCTTCCACACTCTCGCTGACACACCGCGTCACGCAAACTTCATGTGTTAGTAAGGTGAAGAAAAAACTGGATAGAATTTGAGAGCAATGCAACTCACCGCAAAGGAACCTAAACACGTACTCATTCTCTCCAGGCTGAACATGACGATTAACAACTTGTCATTCTCCAGCAGCATGCTCTGCGAGCAGGGTGATCTCCTCTCCTGCCTTCCTATCTGCAGGACACCCATATGCAGAGATAAGAGTAGTTAATTCTCTAGAGCTGGTTCATCAGATTGATAAAGAAGGAAATGGCACATGTATAATTAGATTCATTTTCAAATAGAAATATTATTGTCTTGTGCTAGGAAATATCATTTGCATTTCTACTGCTACCTTCAGTAAATCCTTCTTAATGGCTAGTTTCTCTGAAAAAAACACAAACCGAGTGAAAGCGGTAGTAAATAGATGACAAATCCGATAACTGACGACCATATGGTTTCATAGGACAACATTAAGCCACTGCCATGAAGAAAAGAAAGCAGTAGTAATCATCATTTTGTATATGCCTTCATCATTCTGTCTAGATCCATTCACATGGTCACAGAACAAATTATGCATAGGAATCATGGAACATAATATTAGTACATCAGGTACATAAAGAAAAGGAAAAGCTGGTGTCAACGAATATTAGAAAGGTTGGGAATATTCAGAGCACAGCAGAAGGGTTGGAAACAGACAGCGCATAGTAGACTACAGTACGACAACTGAATAGCAGGGAAAAGAGATTGACACTATTCGTAGCAGTAATTTTAGTGAGCAAATGAAAAGCAATGATTACCAAGAGCGAGCAATTTCTTTTATCCAAGAGCTGGCAAACAATTGAGGAGAGAGAGAGGAAAGGGAGAGCAAGGCGCACCTGGCAATGGAGGAACAGCCAGGGACGCATGCTGGAAGCGAGACAGAGGAGGAAGAGGGACTTGCCGCCGGTGGGTGAGTCGAGAAGCACGCGCGACTCCCGTAGGCGCCCTCATAGCAGATCTCGAAGGGGCTGCTGCGCCGCCGTAGGCAGGCCGCCCGTGCTGAACGGTGTCTTCAACAAAGGCAGGGCTGAACATTGTCACCTCTCAGCACCTTGGTCCACAGACCCGCACCGCTACACCGGCATGACAATGGATCGGGAGGCGCCGGAGATGGAGGTGCCGTCGTCGTACCCCGCTGGCCTAGCCAAGCCGCCGCGCCGGGGCAGGCCACCCCTTACCCCAGCCGGCCTCGTGTGGAAGATGGTGGCGGAGCAGCGGCCACCAAGGCTGGTTCCGTGGCCGTTAAGGCCGGATCCACCCGGTGGGGCACTGACGCGCCCCTGCACAGCCCCGTCGGGTATGCCTGTGCAGGGAGGAGAGAGGAGTGAGGGTGAGAGAGGGCTAGGTTTGGGGTGTGGGTGGACTACATTTGAATTTCAGATACATCCCAGACGGATTGCCCGTGCCGCTGGGGGGGGGGGGGGGGGGGGGCGACCGAAGCCCCGGTGAACGGCGGCCGGCAGCGTGAGGTGCTGGCGGGAGGCCGGCCATAACCGAGGCCGGCGATGATCTGCGCTTTGGCCGCATCCGCAGCAGCTGCCGTAATGCTGCCATCTCTCTCTCTATCTTCCCTGGTTCTCCGTCGTTTGTGATCGATGCCTGCATATGTATATATATAGCACAGGCAGACCAACACATACCATCATGCATTGTGTTAGGACTTGGGAGTCGCGGAACTGACTCCAACCGTAACACGCGCGGAGTTAATTAGTTCTTCCGGCTACTCACGTAGGGACGGTATTGTCGAATAGTCACTGGCCCGGACTATCGGCACACAACTGGAAAAGTAAGTTGTGTGCAAACTTGGAATGGTTAGATTTGTATCAAATATACTCTCTAATGATCATAAGTTTATAATCATAAATAATATAATATAAGATAAATAAATGGTCAAAGCGTAACTTGGGAGACTGTGCCGGATCAAATCTAACCTTATTAAAAAAAATGGAGGCATCTTGTGTGTTGACAGTTAGCATTCCCAGTTCTGGTTGAACTGCACGCTCTGCTTCGGCATCTTCCTCGCAGGTCCAAATCAGGTGGGGCGCCGTCCTACTTGCCGCCGCCATGGCCGCTGTCTTCCTCGCCAGCTGGTGCTTCTACACACCGCTAGAGGGTGCAGGAGGGCAGCAGTCCGCTGGCGCCGCCGTTGCTGCAGGTTGACGTCGCCACTGTCAGGATGAAGTGCCTCGTGCTGCCGGCCGACACCGGCGAGCTGTACGAGGTGAAGCTGCAGAATTTTTCGCGGCCGTGCCTTAGCACATATTTCATTAAGGAGAAAGTAGTTTACAGACACAATTATGATGCAGCTAAACAGAGCTTGATCAGCACAAGAGAATAAAAACACATACCAAGAAGACTCACACTGACACCACAGCCAATAGCAAGCAACATTGGGGGAGAAAAACAAACTCAAATCCACGAACCTAAAGAACCCAAACCACCTTACAACAGTAGAAAGATAACAACATCATTATGGATGCACAACAACCACCACACCACCAAAAAATCACGGCGGCAAAGTATCCGCTAGAGCTGAAGAAGAACCACGGTGGCAAAGTATCCGCCTGAATCAAGTAGAGGTGGTAAAGCATCCACCCGAGGAGATCAACCAACATGACCATAGCGGCAAAACATCCGCTAGAGTTCTACGACGGCAAAGTATCCGTGGTATTGGTGGCAAAGCATCCACCCAGATACACGATCAAGAGGGCAAAGTATCCATCCGAATCACAAGCAGCAAGGTAGGGGCGGCAAAGCATTCGCCATATTAACACGACCAGAGCAACCAAAGTGATGTTGAGCAAGAGAAGGGATGGCAGGTTCGGAAGGAGCATCTCCCCGCACCGAAGACCGTGCGCACATGCATGGACCCAATATCCAAGGGGCGGTGCTCCCAAAACGACGCCTCAAAGGAGGGGGTGACGCCACTAGCGCCGTCGTCGTCCAACCAAAATGGTCTAGGTCTTCACCTGGAAAGCTCGCCGAAGAGGACGGAAGAGGGGGAACGGATGACGCCTAAGAAGGTAAACAACGCCCACAGGTGTCGCCATCATCAGCCCGCAAGCAGGCCTAGGCTTACGCTCGAACCCCGTTCCAAGGGCACACTGCATTCAGGGAGGCTAGGCGACAGCAGGGGGCAACAACCCACGCTGCCGACCAGCAAAGAAAAAACACTGCAGTACCACCAGATGGCCGACCACCCCAGCCGGCAGCAGAGGGCATGACTGCCACTCAGTGCGGGCCGGAAGTAGAGAGGGGCGCAACCACAAATGAGGGGGGGGGCACCGTGGTGAAGCCGCAGAATATCAAGAAGGCCGTTCTCTCTCCCTCTCTCTCATCGCAGCTCCGATCAAGCGGCACGCTCTGGCCTCTGTGGTGTTGACCTCCGGCCGGCGTCGCATGCTACTCCGCGGTGCCATGCTGGTTGCCGTGCTCCATGGCTTCATGCCACTCCGCGGCGTCATGCTGGCGTCATTTCAAACTTTACACCATAGCAAAACTTAGCAGCTAATTCAAAAGCCTTTGCTCCACCTGGAATATCAGATAGTCAATAACCCAACTGGCTTCCCCCTTATCGATTTTCTCTCTGATACGCCTCTCCAGCAGGACACTTTTTGATAATAGAGGAAACTGAAACAGCCATCCAAATTCAAAGAAGTGAGTAAAGCGCAGGCGCAGTTGCGCAAATGCTAACGAAAAATGGCGTGAAACAAAGAAACAGCTGCGCGAATCATTCTGGTGAAAATTTACCTTGTGAAGATGGAAAGGCTGCGAAAGTCGACCAACTATTGTGGCACTCGGAGAGCTACCTGGGAAGGAATGGAGGTGCTTGTGAGAGCCTGAGAGAGGGTGCTCTCTCCCGCTGGTGACCACTCCGGTCCCGGCATCCACCTCCCACCCGACAACAGCCTCCTCGACCTCGCCGGCCATCTCAAGCCTTGCTCCCCCTTCCTGACGAAGGCTACCCAGGCTCCTCTGGGCACTGCAAGTTCTCCACCGCTTGGAAGTGACACCATTGGAGGCATATAGGAAGATGGCAGCCTTAAGTGTTCCTACCGAGCAAAGATCTTCTAGCCTTTCTAGGAAGTGCTGGACGGCAAGGTAATTTGTCAAGGATCATGCTGGTGTCCTTTTAGCTCAAGCGCAAACCTTGCCTTCGAACGAGCTAGATCCTATGTCTTTTGTTGAGGTTCTCGTCGTCCATTCGCTTCAAAAGCTCCCTTCTTTCAAAGTTGTTCCTCCTCCAACCATCCTTCGCTCTTGATCGTTGCGAGCAATCGTTCGGTCCCATCCTACCTTTGTTGCCAAGCTACGTTCTTGGCTTCTTGAGGATAGTCGGGTGGCCTTTGGCTTTGGTTCGTCTTTCTCTTGCCTTGTTCTTTACGGATGGATTCCTCCAAATTTAATTTTGGCATTGGGATTGCTTTCGAGCAAAGGATTCAGGATTGTCTTAACTCGAAGGTAACTCTGGATAGGAAGCTAGCAGGAAAAGGCTTTCACCTGCTAGTATCTTTCAGTCAAAACAGATTTCGTCTCACCTCAGACTCTGTCAACATTTGCTTGCAATCCGTTTTGGGGGGGCCACTATGACCTCTTTCAAGTTGAAGAACTGGATGATCAGATTTTCAAATTCACAGTCAGCTCAAGGGAAGTGGGTTTTCTCATCATTGATAGGGGTCTTATGTCTTCGGATTTCTTCAAGCTATCCTTTTTTCTCCTGAATGACAAAGGGTTCAATCAAGCTCTACGTTTTGCAAAGAAGGATTCTGGACCCTCATTCCATTGGCAGACTGTGAAGTACAAAAATAAAGGCTCATCTTTGAAGCAGGTAATTCCAGCTCGTCTTCCTTCTCCTGCTCAGAATAGTCCTCCCTCTTTTGCCTCAGTGGTTAGACATAATATTCCCCTAACAGGGGCTAATGCTATCCCTATTAGCAATAAGAGGATTGGCGTTAGGCCTGATAGTTTTTCGGGGAGACCCCTTACCAATCCCAAAGGATTAGGCCTTGCCTCCCCTGAGTTAGAATTCTCTCTACTACCTCGCCTCTCGGTCTTCCAAAGAATCCAGTACCCAGAGAGAAGATCAGTTTTTGAAAGGTTACAGAATCCAATGCAACAAGTAACAAGGTTCAGCTACAATTCAAGGAAAAGCTATGTCAGTCAAAAGTCTTCTGATACAAGATCCTGGAAGGGGATTCTATCAGACTATGTTACTGTTCACAGTGGCCAAGGAGAAAGAGCAACCTCCAACCACCCGCTTAGGGCCTTCTCAAGACAGCCTACTTGCTGGCATTGTAAGCAGCCGGGGCATAGGTTCCAAAGTTGTCGTAATTGGCTAGATTTACAGAGGTTTAAAGCCTCTTTCACTGCAGCGCCATCGAGTAACTTTTCACCAGTCTCTGCCTCAAATAAATGGCCTAAAGGTGTTGGGCTTAACTGGTTCAAAGGCCGTCTCGAGACACACACTGGGCCTATTTACTCAAGCCCACCAGTTTGCTCCTCCTTGGCCAAGTTGGGGCAGGTAGCGTGCAGATATCGAGGAAACGTCCCTTTGGCTACTTCATTTCCCACTACCGATCGGCAACCAGTCACACCTCGCCAAGAACAATCCTCTTCCCGCATCGCAATCTCCGGCGAAAGTCTGAATCAACCACCGTAGATGGCCTTCCTCAATGTCGATCCTGAACCTTTGCTGTTCCCCGGTTTCAACCGTGTTCTGATTCAAGGAAGACCAAAGTTCACCAGGGTGGTTACTCCAAGATCACCACCAGGGAATGAAGATCTAGCAATCGTCACCGTCAACAACTTCCCTCCCGGTGAGATTCCTTTTGCCGACGTCCAAAATGCTATAGTCGGTCTGATAGAGGATGAGTTGGAACTTCACATCCAAGAAATCCAGCGCTGCCCCTTTCATAGAGCTCAGGATTTTATCAGATTAAATCGAGCAACAGATAGAGATGCTTTGGTTCAACACAGCCCTTTCAACCGGAATGGATTGTCCTTTTCCTTTGTGCATCATAATAGGGGGCCAAATGCTAGGAGAGTTCTCTTCAACAGGGAATGCTGGCTGCTTTTGATAGGATACCCTCTAGACTCTCGGAATATTGACGATATTAGAGATGCCATTAAATCCTTTGGGAGACTTATATGCTGGCAGAAAGATAACATCATGGCCAGGGTGGTGGTGAAGGCTAGAGTAACTGATTTGGAGGATGTGCCACACTACTTGATTTTCTCAGAAGGTGATGATTTTGAAGGTGTTTCGACAACAGTTCAGGTAGAAATAATGCAACAAAATCCTCTAGGTGGGTTCTTGCAGGACGAAGACATTCCACCTCCAAGATTTGAAGACAATTTCATCTTCCCTGGTTTCCACAATCAGCCACAACAGCATGACCAACATCTGCAAGATCACCAACAGCAGCATGAGGAGCAACTTCTGGAACAAGCACAGAACAATCAACAAGCTGAACAGCTCCCAGATCTTAATGAAGATCCTGATGAAGAGGAACATATACAGGAGCAAATGCAAATGCTGCTGGATGATCTTCAGGATCAAGCACCTGAGCAAGGAGACATTCAACATGAAGAAGGACAGATAGAGATGGATTTGCAGCTGAGCCTGTCTGCACCCCTTAATTCATCCTCGACTGAAGAAGGCAGTGGCAAGCAAGGAAAGTTGTTAAGTGAAGACACCCAACAAAATGTGGGATAGGAGGAAGAAGTCCAAGGACAGGAGATTGTCCTGGCCATTCCCGCCATTCAAAATATTCAAGGGCATCAACCTGGGCAGGCCAATAATGAATACCTGATGCAGCCCCAGGAGCCAGCTGTGGAGGCCCAGAACATGCAACTGGACAACTACCTGCCGGAATTCCTTCACCCAATTCAACCAGCTCAAGAGGCAGGCCCAGATAACATGCCAAACAACGACTTCAACCTCAACATGTTCAGGGTAGAATCTCTTTCAAACTCTGTAGCCGATCCTGGATGGGCCGACTGGCTGAGGGAGGGGAAAAAGGCAAGGAACACCAGTCCAAACCTGCAACAGCTATGGGACAGATTCTTCACAGTGGATAGTTCCCCAGAAAAGGTGATCACTCTACCCAACGAATGGGCACCTTTCTTTACATTCAACCTTTTGAACTCCAATAAGTTTGAATGGGCATGCTCTTTTTTATCCTCCAAAGCAAGTCAACTGTTATTAACTGGTACCAGTAACAGTAAAACTGTGTCTATTTCAATCCCAAGATCTTGTCCCAAACAAGCCAACATTATTTGTTCTTCTAGTTCTGACCAAGACAAAGTTGAGAATGGATTTAACTCTGCTTCTAATTCTCGTGGCCAGAAAAAAATGAAGGTTTCAGCACCATTGGTGGAAACAGAAGCCAGGAGGAGTCCAAGAATTAGGACTCGGAATGCAGGTTTCAAGCATTCCAGCTGCACTTCCAGGAACTGCCTTGCATGTGCAGCAGTCCCTCCGAGTCTCCCCACAAAAATGTTGGTAGCCCTGGGAGAAGACTTCTGCAAAGTCAGCAAAGGAACCTTATCAGATGAAAAGCTCAGGAGGAAAACAGTTAAAGTCAAGGTGATAGGTGACAAAGAAGGAACAGGATCCAAGAAAAACAAGAATGATGAGAAGTCTCAGGAGCTGGAAGAAGGGGAATGCTCGGGCACAGGCTCTAGGACCTGAATTTTGGTCTTTCTGGAATCTTGTCCTTTCTCTGCTTTTTCCTTATGTCATCGAACAATGTTTGGAATTATGTGGAGAGGTTAACACCTCATCCAGCTTTGTATTTTGTTATGGGTACTCGTCCTCAGAACAATGTCATGTATGTGGTTGTCTGGAAGGTTGTTCAGCAAGATAGCTGGAATATCAAAATCTTGGCTGCTATGTCGTATTTTTATTCTCAGAACATGAGCAAGGTTTTGACAGTTGTTAATCGCAGTAGGATTTGCCCTCACAAATTTGCAGCACCCATCCATTTCCTCTTATGAATCACACACAAAGAGATAGAGCTTGGGTCATTCTTTCTTGGAATATTAGGGGGATAAATTCTATAGGAAAATGGGAAGCTATCAACAACAAGATTAAAGAATCTGGTTGTGACATTCTGTGTTTACAAGAAACAAAAAGAGAGGATATTGACTCAGGATACATTAAAAAGTTCTGCCCCCCCCCCAAATGGATGCCTTTGTCTTTCTACCCTCGATAGGAAACTCAGGAGGTTCCCTCATTGTATGGAATAGTTCAAAATTCTGTGCTAATCTTGAATTTCAGAATGATCATGCTCAGACAGTACTAATTAATTGTTTAGTATTGGGATATTCATGGTACCTCACTAATATATATGCTCCATGCACTCCGGAAGGGAAAGCAGCATTCATCAGATGGTTTAAAGAAATTGACATTGCAGATGAGGATAAGTGGCTAATAGCCGGAGACTTCAATCTACTGAGAAGACCGGAAGACCGGAATAAGCCAGGGGCCAACTGTCAAGAAATGTTAGCTTTTAACAATGCCATTAGCAAATTAAGACTCATTGAATTGCCCCTAAAGGGATGCCGCTTTACTTGGACAAACAAACAGAGAAACCCTCTTCTAGAGAGACTGGATTGATTTTTCACTTCGATAGCTTGGACCACTTTCTTCCCGAACTCAACGGTCATGGCTCTTTCTAGAGACACTTCTGATCACACACCATGTGTCATAACTGTACAAATGAAGGTTCCCAGGCCGGCCGCATTTTGTTTTGAGAATTACTGGTTGCAACATGAACACTTCACTCCCATTTTACAGCATGCTTGGAATTTGCCGCTGGATCATTTGGACCAGGCTAAAAGAGTAACTACTAAATTCAAAAACCTCCGTCGAGTCCTGAAAGCTTGGAAAGCCCAGTTACCAAATTTAGCCTCTACAATTCAAAATAACAAAACCATTTTGCAGTTTATGGACATAATTGAAGAATCTAGGGATTTGACTATTGAAGAATGAAATTTCAGGAAAGAAATATAGTTGCATCTGGAAAATATTTTACATCAACAAAAAATCTACTGGAAGCAAAGGGGGATGGAACGCAAATCACAAAGCATGAAGCAAAAGCTGAATTATTATGGAAATCGTTCAAAGACAGAATGGGCACATCAGAATACACTCACATGTATCTTGATTTACAACTTTTGCTACAAAGAGAGACAAACCTTCAGTGGCTAGAAGAACCATTCTCAGAAGAAGAAATTGACAATGTTATATCACAGTTGCCAAATGATAAGTCACCAGGACTAGATGGATTTAATGGAGAGTTCCTTAAAAGAACATGGCTTTTTATCAAACAAGACTTCTACAATTTAGTTCAATGCTTCTTTCATGGGGATTTATGCTTACAGAGTATCAATTCCTCCTTCATAGCCTTACTGCCGAAAAAGGAGAGTCCTCTATATGTTGGAGATTTTAGACCAATATCCCTGCTTAACTCAACCATTAAACTAATAACAAAGCTCCTAGCTCAGAGACTGCAGCAAGTCATTAGATCTCTTATTCATAAAAATCAATATGGTTTCATCAAAATAAGGAATATTCAAGATTGTCTAGCATGGGCCTTCGAATTCCTACATATTTGCAAAAAGTCGAAGAAACAAATAGTGGTTCTCAAGCTGGATTTCGAAAAAGCATTTGACAAGATTGAGCATAAAGCCATCATAGAAATCTTAGAGCACAAAGGTTTTGGCACCAGATGGGTTCAATGGATTCAGCAAATCCTTTGTTCTGGGACATCTTCAGTCCTTTTGAATGGAGTGCCGGGGAAATTCTTCCACTGTAAAAGAGGTGTCAAGCAGGGAGACCCCCTATCACCTCTTTTGTTTGTGCTCGCAGCAGATGTTTTACAGTCTATTCTTAATCATGAGAAAGAATTAGGGAATCTAAATCTCCCTATCCAGGAAGGGGCAGGAACGGATTTTCCAATAGTTCAATATGCTGATGATACTCTTCTCTTTATGGAAGCCTGCCCTAATCAGTTGAGGGTTCTGAAAGAAGCCTTACATATCTTTGCTCTATCAACCGGCCTCAAAGTTAATTACGCTAAATCTGTGATGATGCCTATCAATATTACAGAAGAAAGACTCCAATTTCTAGCACAAAGCTTTGAATGTCAGCAAGGATCTCTCCCTTTCACCTATCTGGGTCTGCCACTGGGGTTAGTCAAACCCAAGATCGAGGACTTCATGCCGCTCATTCAAAGGGTGGATAAAAGATTGAATTCGATGTCTATGTTCCTCAGCCAAGGAGGGAAGCTTGAAATGGTTAACTCGGTCCTTTCCTCGTCAGCGGTTTTCTTTTGCTCGACTATTAAATTGCATAAGGGGGTCATAGCACAGATTGACAAATTCAGAAAACATTGCCTTTGGAGGGGGTCAGATCCAAACTCTACAAAGCCATCAAAGGCAGCCTGGCATTTGGTTTGTCACCCTAAAGAAAATGGCGGTCTAGGGGTGATAAACATAGTTGCGCATAATGAAGCCATGTTAATGAAATTTCTACACAAATTCTACTCCAAAGAAGACATACCGTGGGTAACCTTACTATGGAACAAATATTATTCAAATGGAAAGCTTCCAGTAGGGCAAAGTAGAGGTTCCTTTTGGTGGAAGGACATTCTTAAACTACAAGATAAGTATAAAGGAATTGCGTCAGCTACAATAGCAAATGGCTCTTCTGTGCTATTTTGGCATGACTTGTGGCAAGGGGCCATTCCAGCACAACTATTTCCAGAACTTCTTTCCTTTGCAAAGGACACAAATGCATCCTTCAAGTCAGTCAAAGAAAAGGCAAATTTCATAGAAAATTTTAACACTCCACTATCAACAGAGGCACATGACCAGTTTATGATGTTGCAACAGCAGACCGCCGAAATTCATTTGAATCTACACAATGATATCTGGTTCTACATATGGGGATCACCTATATTTTCTACCAAGAGGGCATATCATTCCATCATGGGTTCTAGGAATGTACACCAAGCATTCAAATGGCTATGGAAATCGAAATGTCAAAGGAAACACAAAATCTTCTTCTGGCTACTACTCGTGGACAGACTAAACACGAAAGATCTTCTAAGAAGAAGACAGATGGCACTGGAGTCTTACAACTGCGAGCTCTGCATCAGACAAAAAAGAGAGACGGCATATCATTTATTTTTCTGCTGCAACTTTGCAAAAGCTTGCTGGAGAAGTATTGGGATTACTTATGTGCATACAAGGACGATCTTGAACATTTTAGAGCAAATAAGAAGGAAATTAGGAACGCCATTTTCGATGGAGATTATAATCCTGATGGAGTGGAGCATCTGGACAACAAGAAACAACTGGATGTTCAACAATATTGATCCTCTCAGCTTGGATTGTAAGCACAAATTTGTCTCTGAACTCAAGGACCTCCTGCTCCGGATCAATTCAAGACATCGTTCTCGGCTAGAAGAATGGATTCAGTCTCTCTAAATTTTTTTTTCTTCTTCCTGCTTGTACCTTGTTTCCTTCTTTTTCGTTTTCAGTCTTTTTTCTCTTGCACTTTTGTCTCTTAGTTGTATTCTTTTGGTTTCGTACTTTTATACCTATATATATAACTAATCAGTAGGGGTTTTCAACCCCTCCTGGGTTTTCAAAAAAAAAAAAGATGGAAAGGCTGCTCCCCAATTACCACTGTTATATCACTAGGAATACCAGATGCGCAATACCTGCATAATGGACATACCTGTTATCAGTACTTTTGTTTGGATAACCCAATTTCTAGTTAAACATGTATTGGACAACTTTAACAACATGCATGAAAACAAGTAAAGAATTCATTTCAGTAAAACCATAAAAGATAATTTTCCTGCCAATCCTAAAAAGGATTCACCATAGACTGGCAGACTGCCATGGTATCCCTGGACATGGAACATCGATAGAGTTGTGAATTTTTAACCTTGAGTTAATTGATACGTACAGTTGCTATTTAGAAACATTAAATGCTGTTTAACTGTAAAGGTTATTGAACGAGATCCTCTGCATTACTCTCAACCATGTGAGAGGGACGTCAAACTGCTCTGGCCGTTGAACAGCCATCCGACAGCTCGCACGCTCAGTGAAACACATACATTACCATACGGCCCATAAACAAGCCCGGGTCGACCGTAAGGAGAAGATATATCTGTTTGCTACGAAAAAAAAAGCGGTTCTCTGGGTGCCGCGCGTCTCGCCGTCGCCTACAACGCCGCTGCCCGCAGGTGTGTCGCGGCTCGCTCGTCACCGTCCACCGCCGCCGGTGCCACGCCTCGCTCTTCGCCGTCCACAATCTTCAGGCTCCTTGCCTTTGTCCCTAGAAACACTAGCATCTGCAACTTGTGTTTGTGCAGCATCATTAGCCTCTTCGCCAACCTGTGATGTAGATGTGGTGATGGAAAGTTCTATCTATCGGTTTCAGTGAGCCATTTATGCTGAAGAGTTGTGAATTTTCAACCTTGAGTTCTAAGATTGTCCTGGCATTGCTTGCTGTTCGTGAAGCGGTGGAAAGCAAGACGCTTCAAGAATGACGACCAGCGAGTTGTCTGAGGAAGAAATCATGATGCATGTGCGGCGGTTATTGGCTGGTGTCCACTCAATGCCAACAATTCCTCAGACTTTGGACGCATTGCATCGCCTGAATACCAGGTAAATTGCTTTCTATTACCTCAACCGAGTACTTATTTGAATTGTGTCTTGTAGGAACTAATCATTTGACTCATGTAGGATGATGTAAATGTATATTTTTCAATGACGCCGCTCCCTACTCTGAATCCGCCGGACTACGCGCCGAAGTACTAAGTGCCAAGTCATGCACGGCAGGCAGATCCTCGAGAGGGGGAAACAGGCTCCAGTTCTTTGTCCTTCAACTCTGACGACTTCGAGTTGGTGCCGAGGAACTCGAGCAAGATCGGGTCTTCGTCGTCTGCTCTCAAGGCATCAGTAATGAAAGATGTTGATGAGCTGATCCCGCCACCACCCCGCAAGAAGAGGACTGCTGCTCGCAAGATGAAGAGTATTTTGGCCCCTTAAATGGATTTTGGTAATTTAACGACACAAGTTTAAGTATCTAATAAAGTTTCAAGTGCATAAACAGGTTTAAAAGGATTATTGCTCATGGAGCACTTGTGATTGACCCCACAAAAGGAAATGAATAGATAAACGGCAAACTTTGAAGACTAAATTTATTTTTTGTTTGAATTTGAATATAGGAATGCCACACTATTAAGATGATGCATGATCTCTAATCTTTACGTTGAAAAAGTTGCTCAAGATGACCTAACAAACCTATGAGAGACACCTTTGCACCTACACATCACATGGCGATACTTAGAATGGTGCTAACTTGAGAGTTCCAGAATTTTCCAGAAAATCTTCCGAAATATTCCAGAGATTACAAAGTTTCCGGAGAAGTTCCGGAGGTCTAGATTTTTCCGGAAAGTTTTCTGGAAGTTTTCGAAGAAAGTTCCGAAAAATTAACCCCCAACGGCTAGTTTTGGGATGAAGAGTATAAATACCCCCTCACCCCCTCCCATAGAAGCTCTCTCGCCCTCTCACTGACTTGTGCTATTCACAAACATTCAAAGCTCCTCTTTACTCTCCTGTTCACCTTTAGGTGAAGATTTGGTGGGGGATTTAAGGAGGGATTCAAGGGAGAGCGAGGGAGAGTGCTAGTGAGCTTAATCTCCATCTCTTGAGCACCTTGTTCTTCGTCAAGCCGGTGGTTCCGCATTTGTTACTCTTGGAGCTTCAAGCTCCTAGCCGGCTAGGCATTGCCCGTAGAGCATCCAAGGATTGTGGCTGCCTCGGGAAGTTTGTATTACCCCTACGATTGAGTAAGTGACTCTAGCTTGATCTTTGTGGTCGCTAGAGGGAGAAAAGTGGCTTAGGAGTGAAAAGTCCACCCTTCATGAGTCCTCAACGGAGACTTAGGCTTCAAGGTGTGAAGCTAAACTCCTGAAAACAAATCCTTGTGTCTCTTGTGCTTGTTGTTCTTAAATTCGTTCATATTTAAGCATAGAATATATTTCTAGGGTTTAGGCTCGATCTACATTTGTAGCAAGTTTCCAGCTATTCTATCATGTGCCAAAAGCCTAGAATAACCTGTTGCATAACCTATATTCGTCAATTTACTTTTAGCAAGTTTTTCTTGAGGTTGTAGTTCAAATCTTTCAATCTTCGAAAAAATCTGACAATTTCTCTGGATCTCCGAAAATTTTCGAAAGTCGTTGATGTTGTGATTGGATCACTCGAGAACTCTTGGATGATTCATTGGTTGAAGAGCAACATTTGGCTGAGATGAAGGGATTACACCGTTGCCTTGGAGAATATACTGAGGTAATCCATCTGTGACTTGTGCCTTTTTTGAAATTGTAACTCGTATGCACAAACTTACTTGGTATAATCCTTTGTGTAGCAACTAGCAACTCGACCAAGGAAAAAATCTCAGCTGTTGCATGATGTCACCAGTGCTATCATCAAGTTGAAGAAAACCCAAGAAGAATTCGCCAAGGAAAAGGCTTACAGCTCCAAATTGCAAATGCGGTTTGATTCTGTCACGACTGAGCGGTGGAATGAAATCGCCAAGCACAATGAGGAGAAAGACAAGCGGATGAAGAAGAATAGGGATCTGGCCGCCAAAAACAGAGGTACCAAATATGAATCCATTAGCTTGAGTATTTACTGATACATTGTACTTGAACTCCCTTGATGCTTATTATGCTTTGTGAACTTTGCAGAGCTGGAAGTCCATCTTATGCAGGAGCAAAGTTCCCTCGTGGATTGGACAAATGGAGTATACCGGCTCACTGAGGAACTCCAGCAAATGAAGGAAGCATATGAAGAATTGCAGAGCACCCACGACAAGGCATGCAAGCAACTGGAGGATGGGCCTTATATACACGGGGACAGGATTACAGGTCGGAATTATAAGAAATCCTAGTCGATTACAACAAAAGGAGTCATACTTGGGTTATATCGAGTACTTTCCATCTAAACCGACTAGTTCTATATCAAGTATAGAGTCCTATGCCGTCTTGCACCATAGTCTCTAAGGAATGTCCTACCCCTAACTTGGTGTAGTCCATGTGTCGTCAGTAGGCCCATGGATGTTAGTCCGACATATGGTGCCTTCTTCTGTGGCCCCTTTCACCTGTGGTGCCTTCTTCTTTACTTGACATATTCCTATGGATACTATTTATGATGATAAACCGCCTATCACACGTGTCTACATATGTGCTCGGTGGGTTATTGAGCCATCTTATTTTGATGGGCCTTCTCTTAATGAGCCATCTTATCCAGATGTGCCATCTTTTCTTGATGAGCCATCTTCTCCTGCTGCATCACCTTTTCCTGCTAAGCCATCTTCTCTTGTTGAGCCCTTCACCTGAGCAGCTTCTTGGACGTGGTCATCGTCACTGTTGGCCTCCTGATTGGTACTCTCTTGCTGCTTTTGCCATCCTTTCCGAGCTGAAATCTTATCGTGATCTTCATAAGGAATGGCAGCACACGATGGTTGAGGAGACTACTGCTCTTGAATGCACTGGCATGTGGGATCTTGTACCGCGTCCTCCACATGTTTGCCCTATTACCTGTAAGTGGGTTTATAATGTTAAGACCCACTCTGATGGTTCTCTTAAGCACTATAAGGCTTGTCTCGTTGCTCGCGGCTTTTAGTAGGAGCATGGACGCGACTATGATGAGACCTTTGCTCCTGTTGCTCACATGACCACTGTTCGCACTTTTCTTGCTGTGGCTTCTATTCGTGAGTGGTCTATCTCTCAGCTTAATGTGAAGAACACCTTTTGTTAATGGTGAGCTGAGGTGGTGTATATGCAGCCACCACTTAGATATTCTATTCCCGAGGGTATGGTTTGTTGTCTTCGTAGCTCTCTCTAAGGCCTCAAATAGGCTCCTCATGCTTGGGGCTCCTCATGCTTGGTTTCAGCGTTTTGCTTATGTGGTCGCTACTGCTAGTGCTCATGATCCTGCTCTTTTTCTGCATATTTCGTCTCGTGGTCGGACTCTTCTCCTTCTTTATGTTGATGATATGATCATCACTGGAGTTGATTCTGAGTATATTGCCTTTGGGAAGGCACGTCTCAATGAGTAGTTTCTTATGTCCGATCTAGGTCCACTTCGTTATTTTCTTGGGATTGATGTTTCTTCCACACCTTACGGCCTCTAACTGTCACAAGAAAGTACATTCAGAACCTTCTTGATCGTGCTTCTGATGGTCCGTCTTCTCCAGATGTGCCATCTTTTCATGATGAGCCATATTCTCTTGCTGCATCACCTTTTCCTGCTGAGCCGTCTTCTCCTGTTGAGCCCTCTTCTTCTGATTCTGCGGGGTAGTTGCACTGTTTGATATCCTTTTGACTCAAAAGACGGCCTGCAAGTGTCACTGTACAAGTGCATGTCCACCTGCTTTGCTGCTCATGCATGGTTAGATTTGGCTGAGCTGAGCTCGCTGCTGTGCTGCTAGGCATATCATGACCTTGAGCTACCTTGTTTCTGATGGCATGAAGATTCTGGCCATACCAGCAGTCCATTACTAGCTAATTTTAGGACTGAATTACTGAGAATGAACAATATAATCCCTATCATGGCACATGATTTAGGAGAGGGACATTAGTTAGCGAGATCCAGGAGGAGATGAATGAAGATTATGGGAGTCGGTTCATGATCAGCCATCAGCCCGAACTGAAAGAAAGGAGATGGTTACATGAAGGTTATTTCTTGCCCTTAAAAAAAAATCAAGGGGTAGATGAAAATGATAGGCCCGTAGCTAGGCCCATCTGCTTGTGCTGCGTCCGGGGGGGTCTCGTGCGACGATAGCACGAGTCGCTCACGTGCATGGCAACTAACAGAACACTCCCAAATGGATCCCTTCCTCGGAGGACATGATGCAGATTAATGTTGATGCATGGGGCGGTCTCTCGGTTGGCAAGCAAGGGAGCAGTTGGGGCGATTTGCAGGGATCAACAAAGAAATTTTGTCGCTGCCAGTGCTGTAGTGTGGGATGACCTTACTGATCCTACTACTCTCGAAGCTCTGGCCTGTAATGAAGCTATGTGCTTAGTAGAAGACTGCAGCTTGAAAAAGTTCAGTGTGGCCTCAGATTGCTTGGAGGTAATCAATAATATAAGAGGGAAATCAAAGTGCAAGTATGTGGTAATCGTTGAGGAGATTTTATCCAGACGAAGCAACTTCAACCATGTGGAGTTTTGTCACGAAGGCAGGAAGTGTAATACTGATGCTCATAACTTAGCTAAGCTAGCTTCACAAGTAGAGAACTGGCCTTTAGTTCTGGTTGGTAGGGTGCATATCTCCCGAAAATCCATCCGGAATAAACCAACCGGGACAAAAGGGGGGTCTTTAGTCCTGGGTCTTTCAACCGGGAGTAAAGGTCACCCTTTAGTTCCTAACCGGGACTAAAGGGCCTGCCACGCTAGGCGCGGGACAGGCCCTTTACTCCTGGTTGGTAAAAGCAACCGTAACTAAATGGCCCCCTGCATGGCGCCTGAAATTTCCATGCATCACGTACGTAGTACCGCGGCCCTTTTGTTAACCTTTAGTTGAGACTTTTTTTTATAATGAAATCAACTAGTATTTAAATGAATGAAATTTGTAATTATACAATTACTATATATATACACAATTCAACTAGTACAAATCGATCTTAATTAGCGCGTATTATACATACAAATAAATCAAACTATATATCTACAATCTTTCCATCGAGGTGTTGCTCTGAGCATCTAATTGTCGTCCATCGTAATAAAATTCTCCTTTTAGATTTACCACCTCGTCCATTAGGAATCCAATGAGACCTTCACATATTGCCGCTACTCTTTCTTCCTTCAAGAGTCCTTGTTGAATATTTAACATCTATAATTTGGAAATTTGTGAATGTTACACGAACAATTAAATATAAGGAGCTAGAAAATAATTAATTAGTAATAGTTTTATTTTACGTACTTTAAAGTTGTGCGGCGTCATCTTTAGTCCCTTGGATCCCATAAAACTGTGCATGTGCTCACAGATGTAGTAGCCACGTAGATTATTCCCGGGTTCCTGTCTTAAGCACTTCAGTGCGGAAAAAAATAAGTTATGAAATATTCGTGTTATACAATGTAATAAATGTGCAGGCTTCATACGTACCAGGAAGTCTGTGTTCCATGTAAGTTTTTCTTTGAATGGACCTTTATTCGGGACCGCCCCACAACGCACCCTGAACGAGGCTGGCGGAAACCTTTTCTCTAAATCGGCTCTAACCTTGTCACTTTCCTTTTTTACGAAGCTAATGATTAACCGAAGTTAACTAGTGCGAAGATGCCCATTCTGTGATTTTGCAAGCGAAGATTCCCGAAGTTGAAGCCCTCACGGAACTCCTGGCAACTTGACTTCGGGAAGGTTCTGTGACCAAAGCCCGAGGTTAGCTGACTTCGACCGAAGAAGGTGGAAAGCATACGGAAGCTTGCTCAACCCCAACGAAGCTTAGGAATGGGGAAGGAAGTAATCAAGACAGCCCTGGGACCACATTACTATGGGGCAGATCTGTAATAAGAATCTTGGAGAGGGTTAGAAATGTAATCTCACTGTGAAAGCGACATTTTGAGTAGGGGTCAAGTTACTATCCAGTACGGAATATACTTAGGATGTAGTTGTTGAGTGTGGGTATAACGGGAATGCGGAAATGGAACTTTATGGCCCTATAAAGGGAGGTGAACCGTCCCCCCTGAAACAGTCATTATTCATTGATAGGATAGCTACTGAAACACTTGCTTGAGCAGCAATTGCCTTCGTGTATTAAAACACCCCAACTGTTGTTTGGTCGAGTCCCAACAACCTTTGTGTGTCCTTATGAATTGTTTCCATGCGCTTCGGATTAGAATAATGAATGATATAGTGTAACATGGATAAAATTTAGGAAACAAACTTTTGCATAGAGATAAAGGTCCAGAATTATTACAAGCCTAGCATGTCTTGCATGTCTTGGTACTCCACCGGATCTTTCCTCAACGAATCGAAGACAATGACGTGGCTTCTTTCAGGCTCAATTATAATAAGGATCCAGTGGAAGCTGCGTATGTAAAATGTTCATGCATATTAGAGCTAACTAACATTAATCAGGTAAGGAAAAAGACAATGAAAGTAGACGGTATACACACACTTACTTGAAGTTGTATGGAAGTAGTATGAAATCCTCCTTGAATGTTTGTTTGTCTAGGAAATTGTATACTTCCACCAAGGTTTTTTCTGACGATAATTGTATATGTTTTTGGTTAACTAAGGATGGATCCATGAAGCCAATATGTAGGTACGCCTCTCGTCGGCACGTCTGAATTAGCATCCTACATAAAATGAAAGACGAAGTTAGTACGGTGACGCACGCAAAAAAATACTGATATGAGCAAAAATTTACATGTAGAGATAAACAGACACTTACAGAACCCAAGCGTTGATCAGAGAGACGTCCAGGGCATCATGATGGTACACTTCGTATATATCCTTGAAGTCTAGCCATAGAACTTTCTCACCTTCGCCGTAAAAATCTATCGATTTTACCTTAAGGCCGAATATCTCCCTCGAGTCGGTGGACACCATCATGTACCATTGATGGAATTCGTACATCTTTGTTGATAGCTTCCGTACCAACGAAGGCCTTACCAGAGGTTTGCCTAGCTCATAAGTCCATCTCGGCTCAGGGAGCGGTGCAATTAGCGTCTCAACTTGCCCTAAACATTCATCAAGTCCCAGACCTGTTTCTTGCATGAATTTCAATACTTCTCCTTGTTGATCCAAGGGCATTGCTTCTACCCTTTAAGCGTCTTTTTTTGATAAATGCTCGAGGTCGGGGACAGCACCACTGGAAGATGACTTCCCTTTCCTTTTGTCCCTTTCATCAGCCTTTACTAAAGCCCGTTCATAGTTTGATAAGAGTGGTATCCTTTTCTTGGCTCCTTCTTCCATCTTGATAAAAAAGTTTAAATCTCTTCGATTTACTGGCGGTGGCTCCATCTCCCTTGCTTTTTTTTCTTCGGCTTGTTTCTTGAACCACTCACTGGCCTCTCGTTGGATTTCTACCCACTGTTCCGCATGAGTCATTGCCTCCCAGCGTTCCTTACGAGTCACTTCAGGATCCTTTGTTTTCTTCTTTCTCTGCCTTTGCTTGGGAGGCGGTGCTCGTGACTTCTTTAGTGGTGCTGCAGGTTCCTTCATCGGGGCTGCTCTTGGTCCCGGCGACGGTGATCGGGGAGGGGTGTTGTTATTATCGTCGTCGCTCCCACCACCAGGATGTGGTGGAGATGGAGACCTTGATATAGCAGGTTGTGCAGGAGATGACAGTCTCGAGCTATGAGGAGAAGGTCGCTGCTAGGATCTACGAGGAGCGGTCTTGAGCTCTGAGGAGATGGCTCCGTGCTAGGAATGATTATGTAGCATTTTCGCCATAGAATGATCCCATGAAGCCATTCTGCCAGTGTCCTTTCCCCGTCGCCTCCCGGGAGGTCGATCTCTAGACCTTCATATTGGCTATCAACAATTTGCTCTATGCGGACGCTAGCGTAGCCAGGTGGAATCTCCATGCCATGACTGCTCTGCCCTGCCAGGGTTGGTAACGCACTCCCGTATGCTACCTGTACATATAGCAGAAGTAAACAAGTTATTAAACTCCGATCACGAGGCGTGGATCAATTGACAAGATTGCATAAATATTATGTATAAGTATACCTTAACAGTGAGGTTGCCGACCGGTGCATGCAACTCACATGTGGTGCGTTGCGTGATGGCATCCACGGGGATCCGTTGCTCCTCCATGGGTAACCTGGGCGTTTGCGCATCGGGGACCCTGTAGAAGCACAACTACTCAAGAGGCGTTGAGAAGGGCTGGCGTAGTTTGGATTCGGCAATGCTCCAGATTGAGCCAACTTCGCAACTGCGTGGGCCACTCGACGATTGATTTCCTCCAACATTCTTTCTTCTTGTGCCTGCACTTTGGATTCTAGCATCTGCCGCCAGCTCTCCTCGATCTATTCCTTTCTTCGCTTGCGGCTTCTGTAAGATGCGTTGTCGCCTCGGAAAGCAAACTTCCACGGAATGACCCCGAACCCTCGGCAACGTCCTGGGTGCTCGGGATTACCGAGGGCCAATGTGAGCTCATCATTCTCTCGGTCCACCTTCAACCTCCCAGCCTTAGAATCTTCAATGTTCTTCATAAGACGTTCGGCCTTCTCACGTATTGTGTCATTGAATATCAACGTCCCATCCTCTTGGCTTAGGGAGCCTCCATGAGCGTAATACCCATTTTTTGATCATTCAGGCCATTCAATAGTTGCAGGTACGATTCCCCATTCGATCAGATCTTGTTCCATCTTCCTCCATTTGGGAATTACTGTGCCATAACCACCTCGCCCTAGATGATGATGGTACCCCTTCTAACTAGCATTTGTAGTGTTGGTCAGGATCTTTTTCACACCGTCTTCACTCCTCTTATATTCAACAAATGCCTCCCAGTGGTCCCTGAACTTTGGCCACACATTGAAGTATGGAGTTCGGCCCTTC
Source organism: Setaria italica (assembly GCF_000263155.2). Taxonomy (NCBI): domain Eukaryota; kingdom Viridiplantae; phylum Streptophyta; class Magnoliopsida; order Poales; family Poaceae; genus Setaria; species Setaria italica. The sequence goes on from NC_028458.1 coordinate 39,858,837, forward strand.
TTAATGTAGTTGGCATCCATCATCTTCTTGAATTTCTGGAATTATGTAGCCATCTTCTTCAGTGCATCCTTTTCAATATATCCTTCGGGGAATGTGAAATGTCTCTTGACATCTTCCGACAGCATATTCTTTTGTCTCCGGGAGCGCGTACGGATTAGTGCTTCTGCCCTTCCATTCTCTGATGCTGATAGGCACGTTGTCCCTTACGATTGCCCTGATCTGACTCACGTACTTCTTTGCTACTTTCTCGGGAGCAATTGGCCTGCCCTCTTCTATTACTTCCATGATGACAAGTCTCCCTTCCATCACCTTTGTACGACCTCGGGTCTTCTGCCCTTGCGTCGATCCAGAGGGTTAACAGTTCAAGATTCGTTAATTAGTACGTAGTAGTAATGGTAGCGTGAAACAATACAATTTATATATACCTCGCCGGAACCTTCCGCCACGGCAAGGTGTTGCTGGGCTCATGCACTTCATTCCCATCGGCGGACATGTTGAGGAACATGTCCACATGGGTGCCCTCTTCATCGGTGTACGATATTGGAAGGTTGTCGCCACTACCATCACCAGCGATTATCTGCTCCATGAGATACCTTGCGGTCTCGTTGTCTGCCATTTCAACTACAGATAGAAACATACATGGAATCATACATGACAGTCGTAGAAATCGCCTTAGTTATGTGTACGTAAGGGTATATACATGAAATCATAAAATAACATGAATCCCACGGAGTCCGAAATGTTTATACAAATTTCAACAAATTAGTAGTACTTTGTACGAATTTCTACCAAATTTCTACTAATTTATACATATTTATTGGAATTTCTAGCAAATTACTACTAATTTCTTCTAATTTTACAATAACATGAATCCCACAAAGTCTGGAATGTTTATACAAATTTCAACAAATTAGTAGTACTTTGTAAGAATTTCTACCAAATTTCTACTAATTTATACATGTTTATTGGAATTTCTAGTAAATTACTACTAATTCCTACTAATTTGAATGAATTTCTACAAAATTTCTAACTAATTCCTACTAATTCCTACTAATTTGATTTTCTAACTAATATACAAATATCTATTGATTTTCTAACTAATTTTCTAATTTCTATTTATTTTTCTAACTAAAAAACAAAAAGGCCCTTGCGTCAGCAAGAGCACTTCGTTCCCGGCGCTAGTGCCGCGGACCTCGCGCGGTCGACGGTGCCTAGGTTGGGCGACGAGGTGGCCGGGTCGGTGGGACGGCGACGGCCGGGGCGGCAGGATGGCGGAGGCGAGGACGGAGCGAGGTGGCTGCGGCAACGACTAATTTCTAACCTAGGCGGAGCCCTTCGTAATGGCACCCGGGACTAACTAAGTACTACTAATTACTACTAATTTCTACTAATTTGATTTTTTAACTAATATACAAATATCTATTGATTTTCTAACTAATCTACTAATTTCTATTCATTTTCTAACTAAAAAATAAAAAAGGCCCTTGTTGACGGAAGCTAGTGGGCTTGCGTCAGCAAGAGCCCTTTGTTCCTAGCTCCAGTGCCGGCGGACCTCGCGTGGTCGATGGTGGCCTGGGCGACGAGGTGGCCAGGGCGGCGGGACGGCGACGGCTAGGACGGAGCGAAGCAACGCCGGGCGGAGGCGGTCGGCGACGAGGGACGACGGAGGCGGCGCGCGTGACAGAGGTGGCGACGAGGAGGCCCCACGATGGACGAGGGCGCATCGGCGACAGAGGAGGTGGTGTTGACGGAGGCGGCGACGAGGCCCCACGATGGAGGCGGCCGGCGGCGACGAGGTCGAGGCCGGGGGCACGACGGAGGAGGATCGAGGCGGGCCGGGCGATGGAGGAGGAGGCGGTCCGGGCGCGGGCGAGGCGGTTGGGCGGCAGGACGACGATGGCTGGGGCAATGGGGGACGACGACGGTGGCGGCCGACGAGGGAGGCGGACGGGCGACGATGGAGCAGGCGAGAGGGCGCAGGATCTTGGCGAAAATTTGGCTAAGTGTAACTGGCATGGGGGGTAGAAGAGGCTACAGTGCCTTTTATCCCCCCTTTTTATCCCGATTCGTAATGGCACCCGGGACTAAAGGCCCTTTTGTCCTGGGTCCCATCACCAACCGGGATAAAAGCCCCCTCCTTTTATCCCGGTTGGTAACTGTAACCAGGATAAAAGGGTACGTCCCCCCGGCGGGAATGGAAACCTACCCTTTTCTCCTGGGTGCCAACACCAACCGGGACAAAGGCTCCCCCCCTTTTATCCCGGTTGCTAACTGTAACGGGGATAAAAGAGTACGTCCCAAGCGGGAATCGAAAACTACCCTTTTATCCCGGTTGCAGTTGTCAACCGGGATAAAAGGGGGGCCTTTTCTCCCGGTTTCAATTGGCACCTGGGATAAAAGGGCCTTTTCCCACGCTTTCATCTCCCGTCTGGATTTTATTTATGTTTTCACTGCATTTCAGGATGCAAATATAAAAAACTTCACATATTTTGTACATGCAAAAATATATTTAATTAGCGAGTATATTGACAATAAGTGTGATTTAGTCATTAATTCTATACTAGTTTGTTTAGCCTCTAAAATAATTATTTTACTGCATCGCTGTGATCAAGAAATTATTCAATTAAAAAATTTCAACGCGCAAAAAAATCCATGTATGTATGTGGTTAACATTGTTCATGTTTATCTAATAAATCTTCACCTAACAAATTTAAGAACACATGAAATCATACATAGGGTAAATTAAAAATTGTATCAAGTACTACACAAAGGTCATGTAAATTTAGCGCATTACAATCACTAGTAGAAATATTTTCATCAATGACGATTAGGTAGTGACGGTTGCAAATTTCGTCACAGAATGGTAGCATTCTATGACGAAAGTTGTAGGATCGTCACTAGTCAGTGGTGACGGAGCTTTGCCGCGAAGAATAATGACGAAACTGGAATAATCGTCATATAATAACAAAAGTAAATCGTCATTGATTTGTTGGGTCGTGTACCACCCGAAGGACATGGCTCAATGGAGCCAGCAGCGAGTCCCACCTGGAGGACGTGGCGAAGCAGACCCACTAGTGGGTCCCAACTTTGAGGATGTGGCATTGTGGACCCACCAGCGGGTCCCACATGGAGGAGTGGCCATGTGGTCCCACCAGCGGGCCGTGGCGGTGTACACGTGGCGCCGTAGGCCCACGCCCTTGGTCCCAACTTTGAGGATGTGGCATTGTGGTCCCACCAGCGGGTCCCACATGGAGGAGTGGCCATGTGGTCCCACCAGCGGGCCGTGGCGGTGTACACGTGGCGCCGTAGGCCCACGCCCTTGGTCCACTAGCAGTCTGCCCCCTCCCTTGCAAAAAAATGACTCAAGGGGCCAAGGGGGATCGAACCCGAGACCTGATGCTAGAAAGGGAGGAGCCTTACCGCTGGAGCTCTCGACACTTTGTGTCCATGATGTACACGTTTTTCCTTTTGTAGGTATAAAAAGTTATTTTGGAATATTTTTTATCGATGGGCCTGATGGGCCCTGTACACGATCGTGTATACGTCCGTGGCTACTGGGCGATCATACGTCCGTGATGTCTGATCGCGACGACGTCCGTAGGGCGCAGCAGCGGCGGCGCCCGTGGGATAGAGCAGCGGCGACGGCCGTGGGATAGAGCAGCGGCGACGCCGGCGATCGTTGGTTGGGTGGAGGAGCATGGTATATTTTATTCTTGTCAATTATCATTTCTCAGTCAGTTTCCAAATTATCTTCTCAATGTTAACCAATGATCTCATCTGACATTTAATTCTCTTATAGGAAACAAGTGAAAAGAACAAGCTGAATCGTGGTAAAGTCAAGTATCATCAGACTACGGGTTCTCGCAGCTATGTGGCACACTTACATGCATATGTAAGTATTTGATTATCTACATAAGACTGACTTTGTATCATAAGACTGATGACACTTTGTTGCAATTGATTCTCTGTGAAACAGAAGCATCAGAGGAACAATGCAGAACCTAGCACAGATACCCATGAAGAACTTGATGTGGTGGAGGCCTTCACTTCCTGCCATACCAGCTCCAAACATGGTCTTAGTGAACCAGCAAGAGAAGTAGTTGTAAGTCTCTGCATCTGTATCCATGCATGTTAGTTGATGATTACAAAAATAAAGTTGTAAAATCACCTTTAGCTCCATCACTAGACCCACCCTGCTAGGATTATTGATTACAAAAATATAGTTGAGATGGTCATGTACAAGTAAAAACAAGTATCCATGCATGTTAGTTGATGATAATAAGAGAGAATGGCTGCAATTGGTTATCCAGATTGATTATATGTAGTTTGAAACTGTATCTAGATTGATTAGAGAATGAATTGTTCAAAAGTTTGACAACACTAGAGTAATCCACATTGATACTTCTCTGATGTCACAATCAATTTGGCTTGTATTATTCATAGATGCCACAATCTTCAGATTTACACTGCAAGTACAAGCATATGCATATACCAGGTTACAATTTTTAGATTTTTACTGCAAGGGTTCTGACTTTAATACTACATGCTACATTGCTATCTGAATTTCCAAATAAAATTAGCACTGCTATCTAAATCTTAAGGATGTCTAGTCTACATCATCACTTTGAATTTTACACTAAAATATTTAAGCTTAGTGATGCTGCAGCCTTAGCAATTGGAAACAAGCATGCTGATCAGGCTGATCATGTTCTGGTAACAGTACAATAGAATCATTGCATTTCATTGGATTGGCTTGTGGTGCTGATCTGCTACTGAAATAGGGACATATTTTTGTCCTTTATGCTATATTTTATTCTACCTCTAGTACACATCTTGCTGTTTTTATTTTATAAAATACATCTTGACTTATATTTCCTCCTCAGATTAATGCAATAATTATCAACTAATGATGGATCATTGTTGTTTTAGACTAATATGGAAGCTTTGAGGGCACAACCTGTGGCTGAAGGTGAGACAAGAGTATCAAGTGTGCAGGTTGTGTCCCAGGTGCTCCCCAAGAACAGCTCAAACAGTTTCCTGAAGAGTGTTGGCATCAAACCAGTGGGAACCTCCCAAGCATCATCATCATCAAATGAAATCGAGCTACGGGAACAACTAGCAGCTGAAGCTAAGGCTGCTGTACAAGATGAACTCGAGGATCTCAAGAAGAGAAGTGAAGAAGCTGAGGAGAAGCTGGCGAGGACAGAAAGAGAGCTGGAGGAGATGAAGAAGCTGACTGAGATTAACACCAAGGCAATGGAGGAGAACAATGCGCTGCTCAAGCGTATCTTGTCCCTCAACAATGCTTCTTCGACATGAGCGCTGCTGGTGGTTGCCAAGACCACAAACTGTAGCTTCTAGTTGTTGGCAAGCTGGTGCTCCTGATGGATATGCAATCCTTATGTGCTGGTGGTGAAATAAGTTTGGTGAACTGAGTTGTTGGCAAGCTGATGCTTCTAGTTTCCTGCTGGTGGTTGGTCATTTTGTTTAGCACTTAAGTTGGTAGTGATGAAATCCATGGTATGTGATATGTTTGTACTGTTGGTGAACTAAGTTTGGTGAACTGAGTTTGTTGAATTGAGTTTAGTTGCTGATGAACTGAGTTTAGTAGTCTTGATTAAGTTGTATGGTAATTGGAATACTGGATCTGTTAGCTGCTGGTGATGTCTATATTATTTGTATTTTCTAATGAAATCAGACTGACCATCTGAGCAGAAATGTTGTCTTTGTGACGATTGTATATTTTGTTCTGTGATGACTTCATATGCTGTTCTGTGACGAAAATGAGAAGCTACAACAGCGCGACACGTTGAATAATCACAGGATGCCACGTGGCCCCCACAACAAGTGACACGTGGACATTCTATCCACTGGCCACGTCATCCACCAAGTGACAACCGCGTCAGCTGCCACGGCAAGCGACACGTGCCAGTAGACTCAGCGACACGTGTCAGTCCAGTCATCAGCCACGTCACTGCCACGTGGTGGGACACGTCAGCTGCCAGCGTAGCAAACGCCGTTTGGCAGCCTAACAGAGCGGTATGTTATGACGAAAACAGGGAACATCGGCGACGAAAACCTTTCGTCATAGAATGAAATCCTTTCTGTGATGATGCACGTTTCGTCATTGATTGAAAACACATCTGTGACGAAAAATGGACGTTTCGTCACCATACGTAATCAATGACGCTCATTCCATGACGAAACTGTTTTCGTCACCACTTCATCACAGAAAGTAGTCGGTGACGATTGTGTAGTCTTCGGTGACGAAAGGGGAGCGTCATTGATGACCACTTCCCTAGTAGTTAATACAACGTTGTAAAATTTGTTCTTCACGAAAGTTCCTTGATCATGATCGTGTCATAAGTACGGAACCTCTTCTTTGGATAGCAGGATGCTTGGATCAACTTCAACTGCGAATGGAGGCATGCCATCAAACTGATCATAATCATCTGATTGGTCTGTTTTATCCTCGACTCCCACGATTTTTCTTTTACCTGGAAGAACTATGTGGCACTTTGGCTCCCATGTCTCTTCTGGATTTCTCTTGGGTTTGCTACACATGTCCTTCACATAGAACACCTGATGCACATCATTGGCAAGTACGAATGGGTCATCACTGTATCCAGTCTTGCTTAGATCTACTATTGTCATTCCGTACTGATCTTTGGTTACGGCAGTTAGCTTCACCCAATTGCAAAGAAATAGAGGGACGTACAACGGTCCGTATTCGAGTTTCCATATCTCCTTATGAAACCATAATACGACTCCTTGCTATTATTTCTATCTATGGCATCTATGCGGATACCACTATTCTGGTTCGTGCTTTTCGAGTCCTAGGCTCTCATGTAAAATGTATAACCATTTATCTCATAGCCTTGGAATCTCAAAGTTACCCATAAGTTGTTGGCGCAACTAGGAGGGAAAAGTTTCCATGTGATGATGTGTAAGCCAAGCATCGGATTTGGTTGGGTTTTTGAAAACTACCATCTGCCTATGCTGCTCGATATACACAGACACAAAGGATGACTGTTGTAGAATAGTGTAGTGTACCTTGTCGAACAAATCAGTATCATTGCTCAAACTTGATTTTCTTCCAAGGGTGCCCATTCCCCGAAGCCTCCCCTCGTGGCGTGAAGTTGGAACCCTAATTGAATCAATTGAATCAATAAAATCAACACAAAACTCGATCACCTCCTCTGTTCTATATCTATTTAGCTTCATATGTTGTGGACAGTAATTCATTATTCTCGGGAAGAATCTTCTTGACAATGTTCAACATCCCCTGAAATGTCTTATCGAACACACCATTTTTTGCCTTCCATTGCACAAATTCTAGTGTCGTACCTAGTTTTTTATGGCCCTACTGGCAATCTGGGTACAATAATTTTTGGTGATCATCTATCATGCGCTGCAACTTTGCTGCTTCCTTCTCAGTTTCGCAATCCCTATGTGCATCTCGTAGCACCTTACCAAGGTCACCAGTAGGGCCATTTTCTACAAACTTATCTTCATCAGCCTCGCCCATTGTAGTATCTGCAAAAGCTTGGCCTGCAACCCAGTCCAGAATGCTATCATCTTCCTCCTCCTCCTCGCCATCTTCCATTACAACCCCTCGTTCACCGTGCTTAATCCAAACTAAATAGTGATGTATGAAACCGTATCTAAACAAGTGGCTGTGAATAGTCCCCCAGAAATCCTTTGAATAGTCCTTCTTGTTATTGCATTGGAAGCATGGACAACATATGAACCCATTCTCTAGCTTGTTTGCTTTGGCCACTTCGAGAAAATAATGCAAGCCATCAATAAACACCTTGCTCCACCTGTCTGCATTATACATCTATTGCCGGTCCATCTGCATCGTATTACGCATGAAAATGGATTACACTTGACAATGGATTACGCGTGAAAATTGATTACACTTGAAAATAGATTACGCGTGAAAATTGATTACATTTGAAAATGGATTACGCTTGATAATTGATTACACTTGAAAATGGATTCACGATTGAAAGCATGTCAAACGTTGTAGTGCAAATAATGCTGAAAGTTTAGATATAGATACAAATACACATTTTTAAATTAAAGATCCAAACAACATGATATAATACAACAAGCCATCCACTGATTACTATCTAGGAGGACTTTAAGCATCCTTGAGCGGTGAAGACGAAGGTTCCGCTGACCCAGCCTCATCCTATGGTTTATTTGTGCCGCCTGAAACGGTAGTACTAAGTGGATGTGAAACACTCGAGACTGAGGGTGGAGCATAACGACCACCAAAAGGAGGTTCCTGACCCGCGGCAACAACTTCTTCATGACAAATCTGCAAATAACGAAGCATTGCTTTTTCCAACACGCTCATTTTCTTCAGCTTATGCTGAGGGCCAACTATGATTTTCCCCTTGCCGAAAGAGGAACGACGATCGCCCCCACCATCGCCACTTCCTCCAGTAGCAGAAGCTATGTATGTACAAAAATTCTTACCTTAGCACTGCAGAAGTTGTTGAACTTGAAGACCGTGATCATCTCGCGAGCATGTCCTCAACTGGGTGGCACCGCACTTCGTCATGAAAGAGATTCGATGCTACGGAAAATGGGACACGGTCACGATGTCCGTATCCACTCTTTCTCGTAGAATCGAACCTCCTTCTTGACATACGTTGCTGCTCGGCGGAGAACATCATCACAGAGATGAACACGGTATGCAAGTTCAACAAGTATGGATTTGAAAATCATATTGAATTTGATAAGTTCAACAAGTAGCAGAAGCCATCTATGTACAAAAATTCTTACCTTAGCACTGTAGAAGTTGTTGAACTTGAAGATCGTGATCATCTTGCGAGCATGTTCTCAACTGGGTGGCACCGCACTTCGTCATGAAAGAGATTCGATTCTACGGAAAAGGGGACACGGTCACGATGTCCGTATCCGCTCTTTCTCGTAGAATCGAACCTCCTTCTTGACATACGTTGCTGCTCGGCGGAGAACATCCTCTCCGAGATGAACACGGTATGCAAGTTCAACAAGTATGGATTTGAAAAACCTTATTGAATTTGATAAGATAAACCGTCTAGACAAGGTAGCATCATTCTTAAACCACTGTAAGAATACATACTATATATGACACATCAATCTCCCTCACATTCTAGCTCAAAATAACTCTCCATTTTCTACTTCATCACATTCTAGCAAATAATCTTTCCATCTCCAAAACATAAATCAAAGCATAACACAAGGATGAAGTAGCAAACCTTCACAACACTTGTGTTGGCTGAGTGAAATTTCCACGAAAATAAGGGAAAAAAAATTCGAGCAGCACCTCCCTTGCTTCGGCACCACCGGAGAGTAGGTGAAGCTCAGCTCTGTGTCTATGTGGTAGACTGGCTCGGGCTGGAGGAGGAAGAAAGACCTCTATCTTGGTATATAATGGGGATGAGTTTTTATCCCGGTTAAAAACTCCAACTGAGACAAAAAGGAACACTTTTTATCCCGGTTGAAAGTTTGTCCCTTTTGTCCCGGTTGGAGGCTCCAACCGGGATTAAACCTTTTGTCCCGGGTGGAGGCTTCAACCAGGACAAAATGTCCACCCTTTTATCCCGGTTGGAGCTTCCAACCAGGACAAAAGAGTCACGCCACCGGCGCCCAGGAACTAGTCGTTGCAACCGGGACTAAAGGGGGGCCTTTAGTCCTGGTTGCAAATACCAACCGGGAGTAAATCTCCCCTCCATTTTCTCCTACCGTGACGCACCCCTTTTGTCCTGGGCTAACTTTAAACGGGATAAAAGGGGGCGCATCGAAAGTCAGTTCTTTGTGCTTGTTCTTTGAGTCCAGGGCGTCATGTATGGATGCTTGAGCCTCCATGTATTATTGATGTACAAGCTAACTGTTTGGAGTAAAGAATATTATTTCCTGCCTTTTCTCAAAGAAAAAAACAGCTACGGCAGCGTGTGGCACGAGCTGGCCGCAAAAAATTCGCTGCAGGTGGCTGGCTGCAGCCAGCCTTACCAAATAGGCTGTTACACTCTTCTAGCACAGAAGGTACTTAAGTCCTTGAATATTGTTAACAGTCAACGCCTCCTCAAAAAGCTACTTCAATTCTTAATTTCAAAGTTTTAGATAACGGAATAATCAGTCAGTAAAACCGGTAGTGTTAACTTGTCCATATTACAGGAAGAAAAATTGGTGCACTTATCAAACAAGGCAGTTGCTGAGTCGAGCAACTTGAACCGGTTTCTTCTCCCTGAATGGCCAACAAATCATCTTCACATCTCAGGATATAACCAAAGGGTAACCGAGGAATGGTGGTAACTAGCCTCATATGTTAGAAAATGAATTGCAGTAGCTAGGTCGACAATAAAAATAAAATATTACAATCATAGCTTAAGATTAACATATTGCACGCTATAGTTTCTTCATGTAGCTGCCATCACTGTTTGGACCAGTCAGCTCTTGGAAACCAGAACACCTGTACAGATCTACATGGAAGAGGATGGATGAGATATCCTATTAACTCCTGATATCCAGCCAAGCACAAAAAGTTTTGAGGTACCACATTAGAAACTAGAGCTTAAGTTCTTGAATACTTGTAGAACAAAGCTTACCTCAGATTTTGTCATGATGAATTTGTTATTTGGGAGATATTCCTTGTGCAAGATTTGCTGCTTTTCTGCGGGCCTTCTGAACCTATCAATCTTGAGATTTTCTTAGCTTGATCACAAGATTGGCTTGCCAAATCACCACATACTTCGCCTCTAAGTCATCTGGAATGATGGTTCATCGAATGTGGATGCATTTGGAGGGCGAAATGAGCCACGCCGATCAACCTATGGGCCTTGGGCTGATCGGCCATCCCTCTTTTGGGCTTCGCTAGTGCTCGTCTTTCTCGCACATGCCCCTTGTGTTATCCAAAGTTCAAGTCCAAGTCCAGCTCGTACAAAAGTCGCATGTTATATCGTATTTCTTGCCATTTTGCAATATAGTCAAAAATACAACACATATGAAAATATAGGGTTATTTCACGGCCAAGTAGCAGGTTAGTATAAGATTTAGTCCAAAAACACCACTTAAATAACATTTAAAAAAGTAGCAATAACGAGCACCAACAATCCCCCATGCTTAAACCTTGCTCGCCCTCGAGCAAATCCTGGATACTTGCTTAATCAGGAAATCAGCATTGCCCTTCGATGTCATTCCTACACTCAGTTATACATAACAAGACACATTGCTCTTCTAAGTATTTAGCATTTAAAGTTCAAGTTATGACCGCCATTTTTCATCATGGAATATAGACTAGCAATAAAAAATATGCCACAAGTAAAATAAATGCAATGCTCTTGAACTCAAGTGAACTTCAGACCTTTACCTTATTCCATTGCGGAGAGTTTTTCAAAAAGATACAAATCCAACATAAGTGAGACTCTCTTGCAACAGTTCGCGGAAACACTCATCTCATCAAGTCATTCAAGTTTATACTAGATTATTTTCGACCTACTCTACTCATATATGAAAATGGAAGGCTTTTGTGGAGCTTGGTAGGTTAAAAAAATCCTAGCAAAATATTATATATGAAATATTGTTAAACCAAGAGAGGTCTATTGAAATTACTGAGACTTGTAAAAAAAGGCTATGAAAAAATAAGTGTTGGAGAGGGAGTGGGATTAGACATACACGTTTAGATAAGTGGACATGTGCAAGTAGCAAAATGATGATCCCAAGATATAGATGAAGTTCTCGTTATCGGATTGCACATGGTTGGAACAATGAGTATGATATCAATGGGCACGGGTAATCATAAAGTTTCAAGGATTGAGGATTATTTTATTTTTCTCTCGTTTTCTTTTTTCTACTTTTTTATTTCTTTCCTTTTCTTTTTCTTCTTTTTTTTCTTTTGCTCCTCGGACCTCGTCCAACACAATCAAATTGCACTTACTTTAGTAGTAGTTAGAGATATGATTGATGCACCAACTCCCCCATGCTTGAACATACTTGTCCTCGAGCATGAAAAGTGAAATCTAATAATCGCTAGAGTAAGTATGAAATCATTTAGAAATCTTCATGAAAGGTCTTGAATCTTCTCAGAGATGCTTCACGCCAAAAGTTAGAGCGAATAGGGGCAGCAACCCCCTAGGCCGATCGGCCTACCACCTTTGGATGTTCGTTTCTTATTAATTTTTTTCTATGAGCTTATAGTTGTTTTCTCTGACGATTTGCATTGGTTTGGCATAGAGAAATTCACTGGATCTTCATTGAAAATATTTCATACTCATATAATGGGTCGTGGTCAAGGAGGTGTCACAAAAAGATGATTTTTGTTTAGGGCGGATGCCTAGCGAAGTTTGTAAAATTTTCAGTGTAGAAACTCATAATGCATGAACAAAAAGGCTGGCAAGAAAAAAGTTTACATAAAGGAGATAGCTAGGTTCTAAGTCTCAAACCACAGAAATCAATCTTAATCCAACTCATACAGATATAAGTTTGCAATCTAAAGATTTCATCATGAAAGAATATTTAGATTTCATCATGAAAGAATATGCATGTATATAGGCTCTGGTAGGTAGAACTTTGTAAGAGATTCACAAATGTAGACAACATAAGAATTAAATTTTAAATAATACAAGTTATCAGGTCATCAGTAAACTTAAATCAAAGAGCATTATAAAGTATGTGGGTCTAGATTTAGTCATTTAACATCCAAAAATAAAAGAGCCGATATTTATATCAATTTAAGTTCATTAAATAGATAGCAATTAGTCAAGCCATATACAACATTGTATAGGTAAAAGCAAAAGGACAACTTTAATCATTTTTCTACAAGCAAGAGTGTACAAAAATTATATCATCGTGGTGAGCACAAAGTAATGGTGATTATGATTTATTGAAAACAAAAATAAAACTAGGTTGTCCTCCTAGTAGCCATATTATTAGCGGTAGAGTTATACAAATATTGCATCGAGCCTACGGTTGAAGGCTTATATATAGATGTACATGTAGCCTGCAGCCCGAGAGCCCGGCACGAAGCCCGTATTTTTAGCTCGGACCTAGCCCAGCCCGGCCCGTAACTCTTCAAACACAGGCTAGCCCGGCCCGCATACTCGTTCCGAGCATGGGCTGGTGCCTCAGCCCAACGGGCGGCATGACCCGACATGAAAGCGAACCGCCGGCCCGTCACGCGAACAGCCGACCAGCCCAGGCAGCCCACCAGTCCACCAACGGTTGGGAGGAGGGCATATATAAGCCCCCCGTGGCCGGCCACGCCCCTCTTCGCAAACCCTACCCCATTCTTCCCTCCGCCCACCGCCTCCTCACCTCGACTTCGACTCCTATGCTCCAGGCTACTCGCTTTCTCGGCTCCTCCCGTCCCGTCCTGCACCCGTAGTCCCACGTCCTGGCGACGGCTGATGGCAACCGGCGTGCTGCCTCCTTGCCTTGACTCCTCCACTCCTGGCTCACCTCCTCCGCGCATCCGCCTGACTGCCTCCCTAGCTCCCTGCCTCCCTGGTGCCTTGCCGGCTTGCCACCAGCACCGCCTCCTCGCCTCGACTCCTCTGCTCCCCGCTCCTTAACTCCTCCCGTCCCGCCTTCCTGGATCCGGATCTAGATCCTCCTAATCCTCTTCTTGTTCTCCTAATCTTGTTTCCGTCATCCTCTCTGGCTCTAGGCTGTGGCGTCACAGGTATGTAGATCCTCTTGATCCTTTTCTTGTTCTCCTGATGTAGATCTTCCTAATCGTGTTCTTGTTTTCCCAATCCTCTTCTTGCAGGTAACTGTCTTCTTCTCCTACTTCAGGCTCTGGCGTTGCAGGTAACTGTCTTCTTCTTCCTTGTTGTCCTCCTTATCCCCTTATTGTTCTCCTATTTTTCTTGCAGGTATTTTTCACCCATCGGGTGCCGCGTGCCATTGAGTGACGGAGTGGTTGAGGCCTGAGGGACACCTCGGCTGCTGCCTGCCATAGGAGGTCGTCGTGATAGACGAGAACTACACCATCAACGACGACCTAAGGGCCTGTGGCCTGCCAGGTAACTTCTTTCTGATCCTCTTCTTATTCTTATTCTCCTGATCATCTTCTTGTTCATCTTCTTATTCCTGTCTTCCTGATCCTCTTTTTGTTCTGTTCTACCAGGTGACGATGAAGACGACATGGCTGCCGGAGCCATGGCACTCTTCGATAGCTCTACTACTCTCATCAATGTGGATGCTGCCGATGCCGAAGGTACTGCCCCATCTTCTACCCCGACTACATCAATGGGCACCAGTGTCCGCAGGGGGAAGCGGCGATCTACTGCCTGGAATGACTAGAACGACTTTGAGGAGTTGTTCCAGGAAGGCGCCAACAGGAAGAAGGTAAGGTACGCTGCCAAGTGCCGTCATTGTTCTCACATTCTTACTGGCCGGTCTTGTGCTGGTGCTGGGCATTTGCTCCGACACCAGAAGATGTGCTTGGCTAAACAAAACCATTCTTCTCTTATTCAGTCACAACTGCAATTCCATTCTAATGGCTCAAATATTAATCGGGAATACAAGCCTGATCTTGCTCGCAAAGAATTCTGCCGGTTGATTGCTAGACTTGATCTACCCCTAGGCTTTGGTGAGACAGAGGCATTTGTGGAGTACATCCAGCGTGTTCATAACCCTCGTTTTGTTAAAGTTTCTAGACAGACCACTTCTAGAGATCTTACCAAGTACTTTGCCGAGTGTCGTGTTTCTCTTCTTGATACTTTGAAGTCTCATGTTTCCTCTGTGTGTCTTACTTCTGATATTTGGTATGCAATGCTAAGGAGGACTACCTTAATGTTGTTGCACATTTTGTTTCTACTGATTGGGAATTAGAGAAGAGAATCATTGCTCTTAGGTTGATTGATTGCTCCCATTTTGGTGTTAACATGCTGAGCGTACTGAACAAGTAGTTTCTGAGTTTGGTTTATAGGATAAAATTTTCTCTATCACACTTGACAATGCTTCTGCTAATACTTCTGCCATGTCCACACTTATTCCCAAATTTGTTGGCTATCTAGGTCCAGATCCTGAACCTCTTGATTCTGATTCTGATAAAGCACTTGTTGGTCTTTTGCATCAATGTTGTGCATGTCATATTATCAATCTCATAGTCAAGCCTGGTTTGAAGAGGATCAAGTCTTATCTTGAGGCTTTTAGGACTGCAATCTCTTTTTTGAACTCTTCTAATCAACGCATTGCAACTTTTTCCATAACTTCTGCATTGTCAAGGGGGTACGCCCTCGTAAGTTTGGTTTAGATATGGATGTGAGATGGAATTCTACATATCTCGTGCTCAAACATCTACTACCATATAAGACTGTCTTTTCTATCTTTATTTCTGCTCATTATGGTTTGCACAATGGCCAGCCACTTTTTACTGAAAGCCAGTGGGTAATTGCTGAGAAAATTTTGCTGTTCCTTGAAATATTTTATGATTCCACTGTTGCTTTATCTGGTGTTTACTATCCAACAAGTCCTTTATGTTGCATCATATTATTGAGATTGCTAGCCATTTGTATGGCCAAGATTCTGATCCATTGCTTAGAAATATTGTTGTTCCCATGAAGCTTAAGTTTCTCAAGTATTGGCAGAACATACCTCTGCTGTATTCCTTTGCATTTATTTTGGATCCTAGAGTCAAGGTGAGAGGTTTTCATAATGTTCTCCAACTTCTTTCTCAGACAGTTGGTGTTGATTACTCTTCTTATTTCACTGAGGTAAGAACTGAATTACATAAGTTGTTTAACAAGTATGAAAAAAAGTTTGGTGTAGTTAGGACGCAAAGGCCCCTCAACCTACAGCTGCTACTAGTAAGAAAAGAATAGCATGGGGTAAGATCTTTGGTGGTCCTGGTCCATCTGGTTCATGTGGTTCTCCTGTTCTTTCATCTACACCTCCTATATCTCCTACTTCTAAGTTGTCATCCTACTTGGACAGTGATATTATTACTTGCTATGACAATGACTTCAACATACTTAGTTGGTGGCATGAGCATAAGCTATCCTATCCTATCTTGTCCATACTTGCTAAAGATGTTATGTTTGTTCCAGTTTTCACTGTTTCTTCGGAATTTTGTTTTAGTCTAACTGGCAGGGTGATTGAGGAGTGGTGCCAACGGTTGTTGTCAAAGACGGTGGAGATGCTAACCTGCCTCAAGGATTGGGAGTTGGGAGATGCAAGCCCACAACATGATGTTGAGAAGGAGATCAATGAACTGGAGGAAACTTACAAAAGTCCCTACCCAGACCAAGATGAAGGCCAAGCTAATCAGTAAGTCCATTACTAACTCATCTTTTGTTCAATTGTTAAACATTTTCAATTGCTAACATTTATGTCGTTGTGCACCTCGAGGCCTACCCCAGGAGCAAGCTGAACTACTGGAGGGCTGGAGGATGAAGCTGAAGCCTATTGGACTTGGACTGTGGCCTGTTGGTGTTGGCTTGGCCAGTTGGGTGTTGTAGTTCTATACTTTTATGTCTATGTGTGAGTGTCTCAATGGCTGTAAACTGTAATGTTGAATTGAACTTGAGTCTTGAGCTAGCTGTACTCTTTTTCCCTTCCTAGGGTTTTCTCACAAGGGTGAGTTTTTACCTAGGAAGGTTTTTAATGAGGAAGCCAACACTTGATCACATAGATCAAGTGTTAACAACTCTAATAATTCCTTTATTATGAATTTCTGTGTGATTGTGTGCATGTGATGAATGTGTGATTGTTGATTAACCTTATATTTTTATTTTTGAATGTTTGATGAACTTGAAAATGTTAGATTGTGAATCAGTGTTTCACCCTTATTCGGTGAAGTCTTTTTCCTCTTGACGGGCTGTGGGCTGGCACGGCACGTAAAAATGGCCGGGCTCTTCGGGCCGGCCCGGCACGAAAAAGGCCTCATGGGCCCGTGCATGGGCCACCAGTGAGGCTCGTGGGCTGGCCCGACACGGCACGATGGGGTTGTCGTGATGGACTAGGCCCAGCACAAAAATGAACGGGCCATGTTGGGCCCAGGTCGGACCGGGCCAGGCGGCCTGAATGTACATCTATAGGCTTATATATAGGCATTTAGAAAGAGATGAAAAAGAGAAGGTGCAAGAGAAATTTACAGTTGCTTTGGTTCTTTGTAATGAAGTGTAGCGCAACATCCCCCATGTTAAGCACAATGCTTAAGCATCTTTTTGCGCCATGATCCTTGTACTCCATATAGCATTTTTACTTTTTATCCAACAAGTCCTCCCCCATGCTTAGCATTGTGCAAGGTATAAAAGAAGAAAATGAAGCATTCTAAGATCATTGAAATTCTTGTGCTCCATGTTCGGAGCTTGTCTTCATGCTTCTTCACTCTTGTCGCCTTTATTGTCCTTCATTCTCTTCTCTTTTTTTCTTTGATGAGGCCGCTTCACCATGCCTGCAAAACAATTCAAGTGCACATACTACCGCTGGGGTGACGGTCGGGAGTGGAAGCAATTGCCAACAAACCAACAACATCCCTAAGACTTTAACTTGTGGCATAGCTAATCTAGTAAAATAAAATTAAAGACCTAGTGAGTGTAAGTGTGAATGCATGAAGTTAGTAACATGAAAGGTGGGGACAAAACTTGATAGAGATTACACAAAGTTTCAAACACCATGTTTACTATTAGGTTGCTAAAATTCTTGGATCAAACACCATGTTAAAGCCATAGAATTCAAGGGCTCCAAAATTTTAGAAAACCAAACTTAACAAAAGTATGGATGTTGAAGAAATGCAAAATGCAAATGCAAGGAGTTAGCATAAACAAGTGTTAGCAAGGTTCGAAAAGACTTTCGATGTTGTTATGCAATTAATTGATTCAAAAAGAATTATTTCAAATGACAGAGCAAGACTAGCCATTTCATAAGAAGACAAGCATTGTCAACAATAAAATCATTAATCAAAAAGACCCAGTTCAACATGCTACATAGGCATCGGATCTAGGCGTTAGAGCCATGGAGCTCAAGTGCCATCACTCTCCTCCTTTCCATGGGTGCTGCATCGCGAGCTGGATTTGGATGGAGGAAGGAGCACGCTGTTGCTTGACAGCGCACCAATTGGCGAGGTGGGCGGCGGGGTAAAGAAGAAATCAATGTGGCAGCGGGGAGGAGTCGTCGTACTTACGCTTGGAGGAGTGGTGGTCGTTGCCTGGTCGGCCATGGTGGAGAACAAATGCCAATACCATGCTTTTGTACATCCAAACAAGAATTGAATTGTGCAGATTTCTAGATTCCAAAAGCCAATTTAATGGTCATCCAAACAACATAATTTGAATTGTTGTCTTTTTCAAAACCATGACTGATTTAGCTCCTCCGAAATATATTATCCTACCAGCAACACTACACTACACCATCTTTTTTTTAAGCAAACCGGACAAATTTGCTGATCCGACACTTCAGAGCATGCTATCAGTTAACTGAGAGTGGTTTCTCATAGGCACTGTTAGAGTCTATGACCAATTGAAACTATCAGTGGGTATGCGAATTCACCGTCCCCACATTATTCGATTGGCTTCGTAGTTAGATATTACATGGGAAAGAAGCTGAGCAGTGTCGTCACATGGATATGCTTCGCTTGAGATGCAGAAAAGAGCACTATATTTGACATAAACCTTTTGAAGTAATGCATCATGGCATTAGAGCAAGTATAATGTTACAGAAGCAGAAGGAATGGAATTAACTGCACAACTTTTACTACAATCTGGCACTTTATTCATGATGCCATTACTTGACAATAAATCAGGTTAGGTATTGCCCCTCACAAAATAGTGTTACTACCCCTGGATCTCTGACAACAAAACCTTAGGGTGCTAATGTCAGCTGGTATTAAAAAGGCTCATTTGCACAATAAAAATTGTTTTTTTTCATGACCACATTGATTTGCCAATGGACAAAATAAAGAGGATTTGGAGATTACCTGTGGGAATCTGGATAAGTTTAGAAATGATGAGAATGCCCTCTCTTCTTCGTTGTCCTTGTATTGTAATGCAATATAAGCTACTACAGGCTATAGCTTCATATGACTACATTCACAGACTATGAACAAGCAAAAACACAAGTTTACGTTGGTGGCTTGCAGAAAGCCATATGATCAAGAATAACAGTACTTTCAGGATAATCCCTACAGAGCTCCTCTAATTCCTGAATATATAGACCAATTCCCTGCATACAAAAGAACAACAAAGAATAATTATATAACTCTGACTTTGTAACAAAGAGCATAATTAAGTCCCTGTTGCTTTATATTCAAGGAGCCTATTCATACAATTTTATTTTGCAAAAAAGATGCAGACAGGATTTTCATGAAGCTCATGTAACAAGTGACTTGTGTAACTAACAGGGCTAAAAATTCGCACTTATCTGGACTATTAGTTTCCTCAGTTCTTCTGGCTCTAGAATGGCACAACCTGACAATAGATAGTATGTGAATCTTTGTTCGAATGTGAGCCCTTCTTCTCCTCTTTACGATGTGAACATATTGCTACATTATTCTTGCTGTTGGAATCCCAAAGTCCAATAGTAACTGCACATACATCTAATAGAGGAATGCATTTTTTACCTTCATCACCATTATTCCAACTGGCGCTCCCAGTTCTCCAGCCTTAGCAAACAATGACCTTCCGACCTCATTAGTCATTTGTTTATTTGAGACATTTTTTTTTGTTTTCAGGCCAGTTTGATCATAAATCAAATTTAAGAAGTAGAGGGACAGTGATGTTCAGTCTCCTATTTGCAAACCTTTTGACCTGATGACCACAAGTTTGGGTTGAACCGGACAACACGGTATTTTTCCTGGTGAGAACAAAGGGATTGTATATTAGAAAATGCTAGATTGAATAATTCCTTTTGCGTTCAAGGAAGTCCCAAACATGTAGATTTTCTAAACCTCATGACTGTTCTGAATAGCACATTTACTTTAAACAGTAACAGGAATCTGCTTATGTTCACAATAATAGGTTTTCTAAACCTCTGTAGAATAGTGAGAAAAAAGAATGGCCTCCATATATCTATTTCCAAATACCAAGAGCAATACTCTGCGCGACTAGTTTTATACAATGGAGAAACCTGAGAATCCTTTTCTGCAGCTAATCCTTCAGTTACAGAAATGTATGCAGGTTCACATCAAGAGCAATGCAGTCCTTCGGTTATAGATTAACATTTTCTCTATAATGAGGAATGCTTTAATCAAGTAACCAACAAATATGGTCTTTGTGCTTTCTGATTCATAAAGATGGAGACTAATTGAGGATGAGCCGTAGTAGCAGTGTATCATCACAACTGGTGGAATGCTTTACTCAAGTAGTAGTAGTGTACAATCATAAAGGGAGGATGATTGAGGAATCTTTACATTTACCGGTCAATTGAGGATGAGCAGTAGCAGTATTGCCTGATCAATGAGATTTAGCATCCGCGCAAAACAGATCGGCAAAAAATACAGTGATGGAAGCCCTTTTTCCTGATGAACGATGAATGAAATTTGACATCAGTACCAGACACAGCAACGAAAATATCCCTTATCCAGATTCACCATATTCGTTAATCACAACTGGAGCATGATTGAGGAAAAAGGCTTTACTCTTACCGGTCAATTGAGGCTGAGCGGCGGCGACGTAGGGAACCGACCTCCCTCTCCAACGGCCGCTCCCGCGCTGGGATGGGATGTAGGGCGAGTGCCCACTTGGCCGGTGTCTAGGGCCACCGAACCTGTGGTGGCAGCGGCCGGGCGGCGCCGCGGCGGACGGCCGCAAGGGTGGATGCGTACAGATGATCCGGGAGGCGATGGCGGCGCTGGCAGGGTTCAGGGAGAGGGTGGCGCTAGATTGGAGGAGACCTCAGTGTCAGGCCGTAGGAGACGATGGTGCCGGGTCGGAGGAGACCTCAGGCCCCGATTGGATGAGACGGCGGCGCGTGGTCGAGGCAATCGCGTGGTCGATGGTGGAGGCGAGGTGGTTACGTGCACCTACCAGATATCATGCAAAATACGGTAAGCACCGTTGAGCCACACGGACTTGCATGCTATTGTTCTGTGCCGCGTCGTCAAATTTCTCTTTAATAAAAAATCTGATGACCAAAGTATATAACCCATGTTAATCTCCTTCACAGGAAAGACTACTTCAATAGCGAAGACGATGCCGTGATGGGCCATGTGGTATGATCAATGGCCACAGTATTCTGCACTTCCCTGCATTACAAGCTTTTGAATTTTGATGTACCATTTGTGTCGTTTCATTCAATCTGGACGCTGGTAAACAGCACTAGATTTCCATTTATCCAGTAATGAGGGACTATGTACTAGTTTGGAAAGAGTATAAGACATAAGTTGCACAAAACACGAGCGGATGTTGTTGTACCTTATTTTTGTATGACAGTGTATACATTTTCTCGGCACGTGCTGCTGAACTTCATTATTCTCCCACTACTAGAGAACTCGGTATTAGTACCGGTTCGTAGACTGCATATCTCCTGAAAATGCATCCGGGATTAATCCGTCGAGATAAAAGGAGGGTCTTTTATCACTGGTCTCTCAACCGGAATATAAAACCCTCCTTTAGTCCCGGTTTGCAAAACCAACCAGGACTAACGGGGCTGCCACACCAGGCGGTGGATAGACCCCTTTAGTCCCGTTTGGTGTTACAAATGGGGACTAAAGGTCTCCTCTTTAGTCACGGTTTGTTTTACAAATCGGGCAAAAGTGCGTGCGTACAGCACCATGCAGGCGCCTGCATGGCGCCTATAATTTCGTGCATATCTCATGTACCCCTTTAGTTAACATTTAGTAGTTGAGAACTTTTTTATAATGAAATCAATCAAACTAGTATTTAAACGAATCAAACAAGTATTTATACAAATACTATACAATTCTTAGGGTACTATATATATATATATACAAATCTAATTAGCGTACGTATTACATATATATACAAACTCAATAAAACTATATATATATCTACGATGATCTTCCCGTCGAGGTGCTAGGAGCGTCTAATTTTCGTCCATCGTAATAAAAGTCTCCTTTTGGATTTACCATCTCGTCCACCAGGAATCCAATGAGACCTTCACATATTGCTGCTACTCTTTCCTTCTTCAAGAGTCCCAATTGAATATTCCACATCTGTAATTTGGATACATATATGTGAATTTTACATGAACAATTGTAGAAAATAAATAACTATTAATAGTTTCATTTTACATACTTTAAATTCGTGCTCCGTGGCCTTGCTGGTCTTGGGTCCCAATAAATTGTGCATGTGCTCATAGACATAGTAGCCACATGGATTATCATTCCCAGGTTCCTGTCTTAAGCACTGTTGTGGGGAAAAACAATTAAGTTATAAATATTCATGCTATAGAATGTACCAAATGTGCAGACTTCATACGTGCCGGGAAGTCTGTTCTCCATGTAAGTTTTCCTTTGAATTGACCTGATCTGTCTACCCGGATGAATTCTCTCCATGCTCTGCGGATTAAAATAATGAATGATATAGTGTTAGGTGAAAATTTAGTAAACAAAATTTTGTATAGAGATAGAGGTCCAGAATTATTACATGTCTAGCGTGTGTTGAACGTCTTGGTACTCCTTCGGATCTCTTCTCAACGAATCGAAGACAGTGACGTGACTTTGATCAATGTTAATAATAATGAGGATCCAGTGGGAGCTGCATATGTAAATGTTCATATATATTAGAGGTAACTAACATGAATCAGGTAAGGAAAAAGAAAACAAATATATACGGTATACACACACTTACTTGAAGTTGTATGGAGGTAGTATGTGATCCTTTAATTTTTGTCTGTCTAAAGAATTGTATACTACCAGCAACGTTTTGTCTGGAAAATCTTGTATTTGGGCTTGGTTCACTATGGATGGATCCATGAAGCTAATATGGAGGTACGCTTCATGTCGGCATGTCCGAATTAGCATCCTACATAAAATGGAAGACGAAGTTAATTAGTACGGCGACGCATGCACAAAAAAATGATATGAGCCAATATTTACATGTACATATAAACGGACACTTACAGAGTCCAGGCGCTCATCAGAGAGACGTCTAGGGCATCATGATGGTACACTTCATATATATCCTTGAATCGTAGCCACAGGACTGCCTCGCCTTCGCCGTGAAAATCTATCGGTTTTATCTTAAGGCCCAACATCTCCCTGTGGTCGGCAGACAATTTCATGTACCATTGATGGAATTCGTACATCTTTGTTGATAGCTTCTTTAGCGAATCAGGGCTAACCATAGGTTTGCCTAGCTCAAAGGTCCATTTCGGTTCACTTGGCGGTGCAGCTAGCAGCTCGACTTTTTTTCCTTTTTTTCTTCTCATCAACCTTTACTAATGCTCGTTCATAGTTCGATAGTAGTGGTTGACTCTTCTTGGTTTGTTCTTGCATCTTGATGAATTTATATAATTCTCTTCGATCTACTGGCGGTGGCTCCATCTCCCTTGCTTTTCTTAATTCTCTCTGTTCTCTCAACCACTCACTAGCTTGCACTAGGATTTCGGTTCAGTGTTCCTCATGAGTCATTGACTCCCAGCGTTCCTCAGGAGTCACCTCAGGCTCCTTTGTTTTCTTCTTACGCTGTCTTGTCTTGGGAGGCGGTAGTCGCGACTTCTTAAATGGTGCTCTTAGTCCCGACGTAGGTGACCGTGGAGGGGTGTTGTTGTCGTCGTCGTCGCTACAACCACTAGGATGTGGTGGAGATGGAGACCTTGATCATGGAGCAGGTTGTGGTGGAGATGATGGTCTGGATGTTTGAGGAGATGGTCGCTGCTGTGGATTTGCGGAGAGTGGTCTTGAGCTCTGAGGAGGTGCCTCCACGCCGGGGATGATGATATAGCGTTTGCGCCATAGAATGATCCCGTGAACCACTTCTCCTAGTCTTGTTGACCCGTCGCCTATTGGGAAGTCGAGCTCTAGACCTTCAAATTGGCTACCAGGGATTCTCTCTACGCCAACACTGGCATAGCCAGGTGGAAGCTCCATGCCATGGCATGTATGATTTGGCAGGATTGGCAATGCACTCTCGTACGCCACCTGGATATCTAAAAGAAATGAAGTTCTTAAACTTCAAATTGCCAAAGCACTCCCGAGGCTCTGGTGCATAAATATTATGTATATATACGTACCTTAATGCTGAGGTTGCCGATCGGTACATGCAGCTCACACGTGGTGCATTGCATGATGGCATCCATAGGGAATAGTTGCTCTTCCACGAGTAATCCTAGCGTATGTGGCTCAGGGAGCCCTGTGGACGCACAGCTGCTCCCGAGGTGTTGAGAAGGGCTGCCAATTGTGTCGGCCATTCGTCTACGGCCTCCCTCCTGCATTCTTACTTCTACATATTGCAGTTTGGATTCTATCGTGCGCCGCCACCTCCCATCCTCTTGCTCCTTTCTTCGGTTCTGGCTTGTGTACTTGTCCAAGTTGCCTCGGAATGCGAACTTCCATGGAACAAGCCCAAACCCTTGGGTACGTCCTGGGTGTTCAGGATTCCCGAGGGCCATTGTGTGCTCATCATTCTCTCGACATACCGTCAACGTCCCATCTTTAACATCTTTAATAATCTTGTCAAGCTTTGTGGCTGCTTCACATAACCGGCCATTGAAGACCAGCATCCCATCATCTGGGTTTATCTCACCTCTATGAGCGTAATACTAAATTTTTGATCGTTCAGGCCAATCAATTGTTCCTGGTACGATACCCCGCTCAATCAGGTCTTTTTCCATCTGATTTCATTTGAGAATTGCTTTGGCGTAACCACCTCGCCCTAGCTTATGGTGGTACTCCTTCCCCCCGCATTGCCTGTGTTCTGGGCGACCTTGTTCTTACTATCTTCGGTGCTCTTGTATCGTACAAATACCTCCCAGTGGTCCTTACACTGTGGATACACAGTAAAATCTGGAGTTCGGCCATTCTTAATGTAGGTGGTATCCAACATCTTCTTAAATGTCTGGAATTGTGTGGCCATCTTCTTTAGTGTCCACACTTTCACATCATTTTCAATATATCCGTCAGGAAATGTGAAATGTTTCTTAACTTCTTCCCACAGCATATTCTTTTCTGGTTCCTGGAGCGCGTATGGATTAGTTGTTTTGCCCTTCCATTCCCTTATGCTGATGGGCACGTTCTCCCTTATGATTGCCCCGATCTGACTCACGTACTGTGTTGCCACTTTTTGGGGAGCAACCGGCCTACCCTCTTCTGTGACTTCCATGATGATAGCCTTTTTTGTTCCAGTCTTCACCTTGGAAGGACCTCGGTGCTTCGGACGAAGGTTCATCGATCCAGAAGGCTAACAGTTCAAGATTCATTAATTAATTAGTACATAGTAATAATGAATAACATCATATATTATATATACAGAGGGTTAAAATATGATCTGTACCTCGTCGGAACCTTCTGCCACGGTAACGTTTTGCTGGAGCTCGGGCTCTTCATTGCCTTCGGCAGACAGGTTGAGAAACATGTCTGCCTGGCTACCCTCTTCATCGGTGTACGCTATGGGAAGGTTGGAACTACTATCACCAGCAATAATCCACTCCATTAGATACCTTCTGGCATCGTCGTCTACCATCGATCTCAACTACTTTGTACATGAAATCATATATAGAACAACCATGAAAAAAATTCATTTCAACAATTTTTTTTGAAATATAAAAATGTAATATACAAAATATAATATACAAAATGTACTATGGAAAATGTAATATACAAAATGTAATACAAAAAATGTAACATACAAAATGTAATATACAAAATGTACTATGCAAAATGTAATATAAAAAATGTAACATACAAAATGTAATATACAAATTGTACTAAATTTTAACTAATTTCTAAGCATTTCAACAAAAATTTGTAAACATGTGTACCAAAGTTCAATTAATTTCTAAGCATTAATTAGCAATAAACAACTATATTCCACAAACAATTAGAAGTAATCTACCAAATTTCTAAAATTAATTCGGGTCGGGGGGATGGCCGGACTTGGAGGTGGGCGCGTCGACGATGAGGATGCGCGGCGACGACGGGGGAGGCGGCCGGCCGGCTGGCGACGGGGACGGTGGTTGCGGCGACGGGGATGACTACGACGATGGGGAGGAGGTGGTGCTGGTGCGCGATGAGGGGCACGCGTGGAGGTCACGGCGACGGGGATGGACGCGCCACTGGCTGTGACGGGGACGGAGGAGGAGGTCGGCGATGATTGCGGGCGAAGATGATGGCGGCGACGACGGAGACGGAGGAGGCCGGCGAATAGGATGGGCCGCCGGCGCCGATGGGGAGCGGCGACGGTGGAGGCAGGCGACGGGCGGGACGAGGACGACGAGTGAAAATTTTGCTAAGTGTTGGACGGGGGGAGTGTAGAAGACACTGTAACTTTTTATACAAGGCCCCCCTTTTGTCCCGGCTTGTAATTGCAACCGGGATTAAAGGACATTTAACCCCGGTTCCTAATACAAACCGAGATAAAGGGGGGCCTTTTATCTCGGTTTATGATCAATCGGGATAAATGGGTACTTCCAGGCGATAATCGAAAAGTCCCTTTTATCCCGGTTCTACTTTATAATCGGAATAAATGGAGACCCCTGTTTTTCATCTGGTTTTTGGAAATTTATTCGATTTATGTTTTCATTGGATTTTAGGATGCAAAAAATAAGCATATTTCAGACATGCAAAAATATATTAAATTAGCAAGTTTGTTTACAATAAGTTTTAATTAGTCATAAATTCTATACTATTTCTTTTTGCTTCTATTTGGAAATTTATTCGATTTATATTTTCACTGGATTTCGGGAAGCAAAAAATAAGAAATTTACATATTTCAAACATGAAAAAATATATTAAATTAGCAAGTTTGTTTACAATAAGTTTTAACTAGTCATAAATTCTATACTATTTCTTTTTGCTTCTATTTGGAAATTTATTCTCGCCGGTTGGAACTTGTAAGCATCGGATCTCGTCGGGTTTCGCTGGATTTCATGAAGCAAAAATTAAAATAAAACTATCCATTACATTGCTAAAATTTTAGATAGAAATACACAAATTAAAATTTCAGAAGCAAACAACATTATACATTATGACAAACTCAAATATTGCTAAAAGTTTACGTAGAAATACACAAATTTAAACTTGAGAGCAACAACAACATGATAAACTATGACAAACCATCCACTAAGTACTATCTAGAAGGACTTCAAGCATCCTTGGGAAGCGAAGACGAAGGTTTCGCTGACGCAACCTCATCAGGTGGTTTATTTGTACCTCCTGCAATGGTAGTACTTATAAGTAGACCTAAAACACCCAGGATTGGCGGTGGAGCATAACGACCACCAAAGGAGGTTCCTAACCCGCCGCAACAGCATCTTCATGACATCTTTGCAAATAACAAAGCATTACTTTCTCCCACGCACTCTTTTTCTTCGGCTTATCATGAGGGCCAATTATGGTTTCCCCTTGCCGTGAGAGGAATGACGATCTCCCCCACCATCGCCACTACATCCAGCATCAGAAGCCATCTCTATGTACCGCAAAATATTTAGCTCATATTTAATTTACAAATAACTAAACTATTAAAAAATTCAATATTTCCCACTTAACGTACTTATTCTAAAAATGGCTAATTGCATACCTCTATCTGAAAAGTACTAAAGTATCAAATTACACCTACAATTTATATGGCTAATTTATAAGTATAAAAAACATATTTACTCTAATTTTTTCCTAATACATAAAATTGAAATAATCTCAATTCTACCTCACATTTACTGTCCATTCTCCCTCATATTCAAACTATCCATCACATTGTAGCTCAAAAACATGTATAAATACAAATCCTCTACATGCTTAACAACAAACAAACTGTTGGCGCTAAAAATCGGTCAACCGAATCCCAGCGTCCGACACACGACCCGGGAGAATCTGCTTAACTCCTGTTTGGGTGATTGCCCTGGTGCGGTTCGTGCGGCGTGCCAGCCAATCTGACCTGTTGATTGGCAAGGAATAATACGTGTCAGATCCAGAAATCACGATCAGCTAAATTTCCGATCTCGAGAGAGCTTATCAGCGAATCGGCCGATTTGCCGTAATAAAGAAATCGGCTATAAGGCAGCCGATCACTGTAGCCTTGTAGACAGAAAACCACTAGAGTAATCGACACAAAGCTAAAGGTAACAACACTAGGAATAGATCCAATCGGCAATATAAAATAAATGAGTTTAATAGCAAAATGTGAACAAAGCCGAAACTACCAATTCCTAGCTAGATAACTGGTGATAAAACTAGAACAACAGGCAAAACCCTATGATTCTAGTAAATATCGATAACTAGTGAATAAATCTAAACGAAACAACAGCGATACGCCCGAAGTTAAAGCTTAGATATTACTTGATAAGCGGAACTTACAGAATTGGCCGGAGATCAAGCTGATGCAGCCCTGCCAACCCGCACGAACTCGTGAAAAAGAGGAAAGTATTGGCAAAGTCGCCTGCTTCAAAGTAAGTACGAGGAAAAAGTAGTTTGTTGTATTGATTTGTTGATGATTACAGATTTACAAAGGTAGCTATTTATAGCCCCGTACAGATGACTTCTTAACCGACTAAAATTCTATCCCTAATTCAAACAGAAAACGAATATTTATAAGCACGATTCGTGCTAGGTTGGTTACTCTACGCTTCATGGGCTGATCTCCCCCTTATCCTTTTATTCCTTTCCAAGCCCATACAAGCCCAATTAACCAATCCTCCTAATCGGCTGATTCCTTATCGGCAAAAGGCAACCGATTGGGACCCCGGCACGTTCGACCCGAAGCGAAACAGAAATCATCGGCCGATCTCGCACTGTAGCACCATTCAACCGATTCCCAACTGTGCTTCTCCGATTCCCTCTCTTCTTGGCGCCGATTTTACTAGTGACGAAATCTGGCGTCAACACATGCCCCCCAGTTTCGGAGTAAAACATAGCCCTTTACTTCGAAATTCTTTATAACCTCCCCTCCGAAACGGCCGCAATGAAAATATCCTTCCGTTTTGCGGTCTTCCAGCTGATGATTGCAATCTTTTCGAAACGGGCACCCACGACAGCCACTACTCCCGAAAAACTCGAAACGCCGGCGTGGTGAAAATTCCATTTTTACCCTCCTTCAGGCATCCTTTAAATAGCGCTTCACCCCGCACTTCATCTTCAAGCTCACGTCTCTCTTACCCAGCGCGCGCGTCCTCTTCTTTCTTCAGCATCTTTCCCTTGCCGCCGAAGCCTTCTAGCGCCACCCTCCTGTTACTTTTCCCCTTCTCCTCCAATGGCGGCTCCTTCCGGCAGCTCTCCAGCGCGCGACGTTCCGGAAGTAGTACCCCCGGCGGTAGTAGCGACGGCCGTTGCTCCATCCACAGAAGAAGGAGCTTCATCGGAGATCCCAATGGCGATCCCCATCACGGCCTCATCGTCCGCATCTGCACCGGCGACCACGCTGACCACACAGAACTTCATCCCAGAGGTTAATACCGAATCCTTCTTCTATCAGCGATGCATTTACTTTAGATCTATTTCTTACTTTTTTACACCCCCTTTCCTTTTTTAGGCAGTTAGGCATCGCATTACCATTCATCTTACGGGAAATCCCGGCCTTGTTTGTCTCGGACCTATGGGGAACCCAGATCCAATAGAGCTTATCAATTTGGAAACCCACAGGATACCCTTCAAACTGTCCGACATGGACTTAGATAAATGGTTGGGTACTTTTAGGTCCTGGCCGAATGAAACCCCAGGTTGGAGGGAGTGGTACCAACGGGTAGCCGCGTCGAAGAGCGTCTCATGGGAGGAGCTCAAAATCGGCCAGTGCATCAACCTATCCTTGTCCCAGATGGAGAAAAATGAGCCGTTGGTAATAGCGGCTTCTTACTTTTGGTCTGATGCACTTAATGCCTTCTTATTTGGGCACGGACCTATGACCCCAACACTGGCCGATGTGGTTCTGTTGACCGGCCTTGACATTTCTTCCCCGGACACACCCTTCCACCTTCTAGCCGCAACGTCACATCGGTTTGACACAAGAGGAATCGGCAGGTGGAAGGGATTCATCAGAAGTAATAAAAGAACCGGGTCTGTTGAGAATAGGGAGCATACGGCCTTCTTGATGATGTGGTTAGAAAAACATTTCTTTTGCGGAAGAGCCGCCGGCCCGTCAACCAATACCCAGGCCTTAGCTGAAGCACTGTCCAGAGGAAACCATGTCCCTCTTGGGAAACATTTACTAGGGGCGGCGTACCACATGCTCCATCAAATCGGCATCAGACTATCCAAGGGGGAGCCGATCGGAAATCCAGGCGGACCCTGGTGGTTCATCAACTTGTGGCTGAACCTTTACGTGAGCGAGATCACTCAGCAGAGGGTGGACCGTATGATGTTTCCCAACATCGAATCGGTAGAAGACCCTACCGAACATCGCCGATGCATGTCCTTTGGTGAAGCGGCATCAGCCTTCCCAGGTTGCACGTATTCTGCTACAAAGGTAGCCGAGTACTTTCGATGCTTCTATAACGGCTTTAATGAAGATGCAACCATTTGGTTTCCTTATCGGCGGGATGACCCGGTCTTTGAACTCCCAACCTGCTTTGATTCGACCACTGGCCGTTTTGACGAAGAGCTCAACGAAGAGTTAATCAAGCCAGGAATCTTGCCAGCCAACTTCTTTTCGGGGAAAGATGCCCCCACGTATGAGTTCTACAACCCTTCTGTTGCAGCACGTCAATTCGGCATGGGTCAGCTGCCGATTCAAGTGTATTTTGCTGGCCGAATCAAGTTCAGAGATGAGCTCACATCCGGTCTGGATTACAGTCGAGTACGAGACCGGATTCCGGACTCCAGCACCATTGACCTGAACAACTGGATAGTAGCTCCCTTTGCTGTCCAGCCGTTCAAACTCTGGTGGGCCGATTGGAAGCAATTTCTCTTCTGCAATTCGGCATCGGCATACTGCAACCTCCTGGATCCAGCCAACATCGACCCGAACGCCGAGGTATTTTCCTTAGCCGATTTTTACTCCTCTTAACGTGATTGAATACTAATGGTTTTATTATTTCTTCAGGCCGAGAATCGTACTCCTCCAACACACAGCCGGAGCGGACGGCTAATAGAGAGTCATCATCCATACACCTCTTATCCTCTCATCAACTATGATGCTCCGTCCGTGGACGTGATTGCTGGCCGATCAAAACAAGTTCAGAAGAGGATTGCCAAGAAGACCAGTCGCCGAGTCCGAGCCCGTATAGAATCGGCAGATCCTCCTGTGCTCGTATCGGCAGAGACTCCAGCTACACCACCCTCTCAGGCCATTAAAGATGTCGATACCCAAGTCGTCGCACAAGCTGGGGCAGCCGCCGCGTCATTGTTGTTAGAGGCCATTCAGGTAAAACTAAGTTCTATTCCTCCCGATTGTTATCCTGATATTAACCCTTCTTATCTTAGACTGCACAGAGCACTCCCATGGATACCCAACAATCGGCAGCAGCCCAATCGGCCATCGACGCGCCCCCGCTTCCATCTGTTGAGGTATAGCACTATTTCACCGATTTTCCTTGGTATTTGCATAATGTACATATTCAATTCTCTGACATAGGCCATCGGCACACCAAGTGCTCCTCAACCACCGGTATTTTCTCAGGGAGCTGGTCCAAGCACCGCGCCGATCGTTGTGTAGTCTTCTTCTTCTGACGAACCCATGGCACAAGCCCCTGAGCAAGGCATGACGGCTTCCAAAATGCAGCATGAAGAAATTCGCTTCAAAGTGGTAAGTTATATTCTAGCTTTATTTAGCCGATTTACTTTTACTTTCAGCCGATTTATTTCTTCCTCTATTATTTCTAGGAACAAGACACCCCCGACAACAGCCTCTTCTCTTTTGCGGTTGCTCTCTCCGACGATGAAGAAGTCGCTTCCCGCCAAGTTGCCTTGAGTTCCATCCCTGACGACGTCCGAGCCAAACTTGCTAGTATCCGATCCCTCCTTCAAGGGGACATCGGCCGATTAGTAGAAGATGCTTCACCGATTCGGCAGCTCTTCGGTGACGTCAGCGGACGAGTACCAGAAGAGGCGGAGGAAGCCTTGGCGCCGGCGGCATTCATCGAGTCTATGAGGATCCCGGTCTTCAGAGCCCTTTGTCACATGGCCGATCGCGCCAAGCTGGCCAAGACTCGTGAAGAGGAGGACGCGTTCAAGCGTCAAGCTCAAGAGGCGCACCGGCGTATCCATTTTCTGGAGGACTCCCGCCCGGGGATCATCGGTGAGATAGACCGCCTCAAACGTTGGAGGGCAGAGTTCGCCAAGGAGATGGAGCAAGTGACCAAAGCAATCAGTACCGAAGAGAAAAGGCTCCAAGAACTCCCCTCTGTCATTGCCGATTTGAAACGGGAGAGGCAACACTTGGCCCACGAGGCCCTAAAACTCTATCAGAAGTCCCTGGATCGGCGGATGAAGACCAACGGGTCCTGGATTCTGCCGATCAGATCCGGCGTCGGGTGATCACGGCTATCGATACCCTTCTGGGTAATCTGTAAAACACTGACTGTTTTGTACGAACATTTATTATCTGCTTTGACCGTCCTTCGTGATGCCCTTTCTATTTATTACCTTTCTTATTTACGATGGGACGTATCCTTACCAAATTTCCACGCCCCTTCTTCTTATAAGTACCGGCCTAGGCACTTCCTTCCGAGAGTACCAGTTTGGCTTTCGGTTTTGTCCCCTTGCTCCTCTCGTCGGCGCGTCTTTCTGCCATGTCTTCGTCGGCTTCTTCCTCCTCTGTCAACCAGGTGAAACCTTGGCTTTGACTCCCCTTTCTCTTTTTAGATCTTAGGAAGAAGATACCCCTTCTTATTCCTTCTTTGTTTCAGCCTCAGCGTCTTAGCCCTGAGCTCATACGCGCCATCGAGCTCATACACTCTGAGGACCCATTGTCGTCAGAGGATAAGGAGCTGATCAGGGCTCATCATGACGAACTCCGAGACTATGTCACCGCGGAGGCTCGTGTGGTCTTGGAGTTTGTGGAGAGTAATGGTAGCCGGCAATCTTCAACCGACAGGAGCCATCCGCTTCCTCCGCGAGTCGTTCTTGAAGACGCGGCGGCAGGAACTTCACGCCCGGCCATGGATCGGAGCCATCCTCTCCCTCGTCAAGTTGAAGCGGAGGCTTCAATGAAAGAAATAGAAGAAGAATACCTCCGACTCATGAACGAGTTGGATCGGACTGGGAGGGAGCGCAAGAAGAAGAATAATTAGTTATTTGTATTTTTTGTTCTAAGGGTGACTAGTGTTTTGTCGGCCGTGTAACCCATCGCCCGTACCGAATGAATACATCGGCCGATTTGGACGACTATGTGTTTGAACCGTTTTGTGTCGGCTGTGTGTGATCGTGTTATGGTTAATCCCTTATGCTCCGACCCATATACTGGGGTACTATCTTTTTAAGTACCTTCCGTTCAGAGCTCTAGTAAATTCTTCTCCCTCTATTGTTTCCAAAATGTAAGCATTCCCTGGAGCACATCTGCCAATTTTATACGGCCCTTCCCATGTAGGGGACCATTTTCCGAATTTAGGATCTTTCGACCCAATCGGCAATACTAACTTCCATACTAAGTCCCCAGGGGAGAATTGTTTGACTTTGACCTTCTTATCGTACCACCTGACTACTTTCTTTTTGTTTTCTTCAATGCTTATCAGAGCTCTCAATCGTTGGCCAGCCAAATCATCAAGTTCCCTTTTCATAAGTGACGAGTAGTCATCGGCCGTTAACTGGTCCTGGAGCGAAATACGCCTCGATCCCGCCCTTGATTCCCATGGTAGTACTGCATCGTGACCGTACACCAACTGATAGGGAGATAACTTGGTAGCCCCATGACAAGCCATCCTGTACGCCCATAGGGCCTCAGTCAAACATAGATGCCACTTCTTTGGCTGTTCCTCGATTTTCCTTTTGATCAACTTGATTATCCCTTTGTTGGAGGATTCTGCCTGACCATTGGCTTGGGCGTAATACGGAGAAGAATTTAATAATTTGATTCCCATATCGGTTGTAAATTCCTCAAATTCCCCCGATGTGAACATTGTTCCCTGATCGGTTGTTATAGTCTGAGGGATGCCGAATCGGTAGACGATGTGATCCCTTACGAAATCGGCCATGATAGCCGATGTCACGGCTCTTAACGGAATTGCCTCTACCCATTTGGTAAAGTAATCAGTAGCAACCAGAATAAATTTGTGCCCTTTGCTTGATGGTGGGTAAATTTGGCCGATAAGGTCTATTCCCCATCCCCTGAACGGCCATGGCTTGATAATGGGATTCATAGCCGATGCGGGCGCACGCTGGACATTCCCGAACTTTTGACAATCCTGGCACCCCTTATAATATTTGAAGCAGTCTTCGAGGATAGTTGGCCAGTAGTACCCATTATTCCTGATCATCCACTTCATCTTATGGGCCGATTGGTGTGCTCCACATACCCCTTCATGGATTTCTCCCATCAGAGTCTTGGCCTCCTCTATTCCAAGGCATTTGAGTAGAACACCGTCGATCGTTCGGTAGAACAGGTCGTCTTCGAGCAGTACGTATTTAGTAGCATGAAAACGTACTCGTCGTTCCACCTTTTTAGACGGATCCTTCAGGTAGTCGGCAATTTCTTTTCGCCAGTCATCGGCCGCGAGTTCTAGAGCCATAGCGCCTAGAATTGGCCGATATCCAGACGCGTGTTGGGCGAGCTTGTTGGCGCCCTCGTTGTGATCCCTTGGGATGTGCTCGATTACTGCCGATCAAAATTCTTTTAAGAGCTGTAAGCAATCTTCGTAATAAATTCTTAATATGTTGTCCTTGCATTCGGATCTTCCGGTCAGTTGATCCACAATAAGCATGGAATCCCCGTTGACTTCAACGACTCGGCCTTGACTTCTCTTAATAGTTGTAGGCCCTTCAATACAGCTCGGTATTCTGCTTGATTGTTAGTAGCGGTAGCTTCTATCGGCAGAGAAAAATCATAGCTTGCCCCCCGAGGCGATATGAGAACGATGCCGATTCCTGATCCGACCCCACATGACGACCCATCAAAATATAAAGTCCAAGGTGCCGGCTCTACGAGGGCAATCTCCGGTCCGCAGTGTTGGGAGACGAAATCGGCCATGACCTGACCCTTGATGGCTTTTGCCGATTCATACCGTAGGTCAAACTCTAACAACGCTAAGATCCATTTGCCAATTCGTCCTTTCAAGATCGGCAGTGATAGCATGTATTTCACTACATCCTCTTTGCATACGACCACGCATTCTGCCGATAGTAAATAGTGCCTGAGTTTAGTGCATGAGAAGTAAAGGCATAGGCACAACCGCTCCACTGGAGGATATCTTGTTTCTGCGTCCAGAAGTCTTCTACTGACATAATAAATTACCCGTTCCTTGCCTTCAAACTCCTGGACTAGAGCCGACTCAATAGCTTTTTCATCGGCTGATAAGTATAGCTTGAACGGCTTGCCAGTCTGAGGAGGAACCAACATCGGTAGTGAGACCAAGTATTGCTTGATATCTTCCAATGCTTTGCGCTGCTCCTCCCCCCATATAAATTCTTGGTCAGGCTTTAACTTCAACAGTGGCGTGAACGCCTGAATCCGCCCAGATAGATTAGATATGAATCTTCTGATGAAATTCACCTTGCCGATTAAAGACTGCAATTCGGTTTTGTTCTGCGGAGCCACGACTTTGTTGATGGCCGCTATGGTCTTCCGATTGATTTCAATCCCTCGCTCGTGCACCATGAATCCTAAGAACTGTCCGGCGGATACGCCGAAAGCACATTTATTGGGATTCATCTTAAGCCCGTGTTTCTTGGTGCACTCTAGCACTTTTCGCAAATCGGCCAGATGCTCTTCATGTCCTTTGGACTTAACTACGACGTCATCGATGTAGATCTCCACCAGAATGCCAATGAGCTTGTGAAATATGTAATTCATGGCTCTCTGATACGTAGCACCAGCGTTCTTCAAGCCAAAAGTCATCACCACCCACTCGAACAAGCCAAGGTGGCCTGGACATCTGAAGGCCGTTTTGGGTATATCCTCTTCGGCCATAAGTATTTGATTGTACCCAGCGTTTCCGTCCATGAAGCTAATAATCTTGTGCCCCGCGGCAGCGTCGATCAGCACATCGGCCGTCGGCATGGGGTAACCATCCATCGGTGTGGCCTGATTAAGATTCCTGAAATCAACGCAAACGCGTAGCTTTCCATTCTTCTTGTACACTGGTACGATGTTGGAGATCCACTTGGCATAACGGCATTGCCGAATAAATTTTGCTTCGATTAGCCGAGTTATTTCAGCTTTTATGTCTGGTAAAATTTTAGGATTGCGGCGCCGTGAGGGCTGTTGGTACGGCCGATACCCTGGTTTTATGGGTAGCCGATGTTCAAAAATAGATCAGTCTAAACCGGGCATCTCATGATACTCCCAAGCAAAACAATCCTTAAATTCCTTTAACAAATTTGTCAATTTACACTTGTATTTTGGGTCTAAATTTGCACTAATATACGTCGGCCTTGGTTTGGTACCATCGCCTAAGTCTATCATCTCTAATGAATCGGCCGACGTGAACCCGTGCCCTAGCTTCCCATCTTCTCGGGCGAACTGATCCATCTATTCTGAGTCTTTGGAGCCAACTGCTCGGATCGGCTGTAGGCCAAAATCGGTGACCTTCAGGAAATCGGTCTCCCATATTCTGCCGGATATGCACCTGACGGTTTCGCAGCTCCACTGCTGCGTGTCGGCTGCCGCGATGCTGTATGCGGAATCGGCGTTGACTACCTCGATGTTGTCGCTGACCCATTGTACGAGACATTGATGCATTGTTGACGGGATACAGCAATTTGCGTGTATCCAGTCCCGTCCGAGTAGCATGTTGTAGGATCCCTTGCCATTAATAATAAAAAAGGTGGTAGGAAGGGTCTTACTGCCGAT
Source organism: Setaria italica (assembly GCF_000263155.2). Classification (NCBI taxonomy): domain Eukaryota; kingdom Viridiplantae; phylum Streptophyta; class Magnoliopsida; order Poales; family Poaceae; genus Setaria; species Setaria italica. Next base: position 39,895,823 of record NC_028458.1, read on the forward strand.
GGTGAGGTCGACGCAGAGAGCACCGCGAGCGTTTGACACGTTGCCCTCGAAGTCCTTGAGCATCATGTCCGTCTTGGTCAAGTCGTCATCGCTTTTTCCTAGCTTCTGGAGCACAACGTATGGCATGATGTTGACTGCAGCTCCTCCGTCTACCATCAATCTGGTGAGGGGCGGCCGTCAACATGCCCTTTAAGGAACAACGCCTTCATGTTTTGTCGTTCGTCATCTTCGGGCTTCTCGAACGTGGCCATCATCGGCTCCAAAGCCAACTGTGCCGTCTGTTCTTCTATTGTCGATACATCCTGTTGATCGGCGGGAGTCATGAATTCCATCGGCAGTATGAAAACCATGCCGATCTCGGCTGCCGATTCAGTACCCACCGATTCGTCGTCCCCTTTATCGTTTCTTTTGGGGCGCCACACCCGAGGCCTTCCTTCCTTCTTGTCCGTCGTGCTCTGTTGTTCCTCTTCTTGCTGTTCCCATTGGCGGAGACGTTGGATTCTTCATTTTTGAGACTTGGTCAATCCATCGGGACACCACCTGGGGTTTATTGGTCTGCCCCCTGACTTGGCGCGTTCCCACTCTGGTTTGCGTCCTAACGGGTTTTCGTCTGTCACCCGAGCATCGGCCATCTCTTCGAGCCGGCTGTGAACGTTGGCCTTGTTTTCTGACCGGTCATGCCGATCAGTCCAGCCCCCCTGCCTGTCATGGCGTCTGTCTTCCGACCGATCATATCGGTCACTTCTGCTCCCCAGCCGATCACGTACGGGAGGGCGCTGGTCATCTTGGTCGCGCCAATTCCTGCTGATCGGTTCTGGCCTTCCGTCTCTGGAGCGAGACCTGTTGAACGGCCGATTGCCACGATATGGACCGTTGCATTCTGGGCAATTATCGGCCGAAGGTAGCCTGAGGTTGTTTTCCCAACAGTGGATGAAGAAAGGGCACCTCCAGTGATCTTCGTGCCGTCGCATTGCTTCTTCCCGGGACCTTGAGCGTTCATGCTGACGTTGATACTTCTGGAGCAGGAACTGGGAAGTAATGTGTGGCTCTTCCGATTCTCCATCGTCATCCTCCATCCGCCGCTTCTTCTTGGCATCTTCAGGCGTAGCTTGATTTCTAGGGTCGACGGCGCCACTCTTTTTAGCCGATTCGGACGTCAGCACTTTTGTTTGGAGTGAATTTTTTCCGGTATCAACCATGTTGGTGGGGAAGGGGTGCTGGTCGATTTTCATTGGCTTGGCCGATTTTGTCGGCACTTCAAATTTAAGTCTGCCCTGCTCGATGGCCGACTGTATCTGCTGCCTGAAGATTTTGCACTCATTAGTATCATGGGATGTGGCATTGTGCCACTTGCAGTATTTCATCTTTTTCAACTGTTCGGCAGAAATCGGTCAAAAGTGTGTTGGCGCTAGAAATCGGTACAGCATCCGACACACGACCCGGGAGAATCTGCTTAACTCCTGTTCGGGTGATTGCCCTGGTGCGGTTCGCGCGGCGTGCCAGCCAATCTGACCTGTTGATTGGCAAGGAATAATATGTGTCAGATCCAGAAATCAAGTTCGGCTAAATTTCCGATCTCGAGAGAGCTTATCAGCGAATCGGCCGATTTGCCGTAATAAAGAAATCGGCTATAAGGCAGCCGATCACTGTAGCCTTGTAGACAGAAAACCACTAGAGTAATCGACACAAAGCTAAAGGTAACAACACTAGGAATAGATCCAATCGGCAATATAAAATAAATGAGTTTAATAGAAAAACGTGAACAAAGCCGAAACTACCGATTAGGTAGTTTCCTAGCTGGATAACTGATGATAAAACTAGAACAACAGGCAAAACCCTATGATTCTAGTAAATATCGATAACTAGTGAATAAATCTAAACGAAACAACAGCGATACGCCCGAAGTTAAAGCTTAGATATTACTCGATAAGCGGAACTTACAGAATCGGCCGGAGATCAAGCTGATGCAGCCCTGCCAACCCGCACGAACTCGTGAAAAAGAGGAAAGTATTGGCGAAGTCACCTGCTTCAAAGTAAGTACGAGGAAAAAGTAGTTTGTTGTATTGATTTGTTGATGATTACAGATTTACAAAGGTAGCTATTTATAGCCCCGTACAGATGACTTCTTAACCGACTAAAATTCTATCCCTAATTCAAACAGAAAACGAATATTTACAAGCACGATTCGTGCTAGGTTGGTTACTCTACGCTTCATGGGCTGATCTCCCCCTTATCCTTTTATTCCTTTTCAAGCTCATACAGGCCCAATTAACCCATCATCATAATTGGCTGATTCCTTATCGGCAAAAGTCAACCGATTGGGACCCCGGCACGTTCGACCCGAAGCGAAACAGAAATCATCGGCCGATCTCGCACTGTAGCACCATTCGACCGATTCCCAACTGTGCTTCTCCGATTCCCTCTCTTCTTGGCGCCGATTTTACTAGTGACGAAATCTGGCGTCAACACATGCCCCCCAGTTTCAGAGTAAAACATAGCCCTTTACTTCGAAATTCTTTATAACCTCCCCTCCGAAACGGCCGCAATGAAAATATCCTTCCGTTTCGCGGTCTTCCAGCTAATGATTGCAATCTTTTCGAAACGGGCGCCAACGATAGCCACTACTCCCGAAAAACTCGAAACGCCGGCGTGGTGAAAATTCCGTTTTTACCCTCCTTCAGGCATCCTTTAAATAGCGCTTCACCCCGCACTTCATCTTCAAGCTCACGTCTCTCTTTCCCAGCGCGCGCGCCCTCTTCTTTCTTCAGCATCTTTCCCTTGCCGCCGAAGCCTTCTAGCGCCATCCTCCTGTTACTTTTCCCCTTCTCCTCGAATGGCGGCTCCTTCCGGCAGCTCTCCAGCGCGCGACGTTCCGGAAGTAGTACCCCCGGCGGTAGTAGCGACGGCCGTTGCTCCATCCACAGAAGAAGGAGCTTCATCGGAGATCCCAATGGCGATCCCCATCACGGCCTCATCGTCCGCATCTGCACCGGCGACCACGCCGACCACACAGAACTTCATCCTAGAGGTTAATACCGAATCCTTCTTCTATCGGCGATGCATTTACTTTAGATCTGTTTCTTACTTTTTTACACCCCCCTTTCCTTTTTTAGGCAGTTAGGCATCGCATTACCATTCATCTTACGGGAAATCCCAGCCTTGTTTGTCTCGGACCTATGGGGAACCCAGATCCAATAGAGCTTATCAATTTGGAAACCCACAGGATACCCTTCAAACTGTCCGACATGGACTTAGATCAATGGTTGGGTACTTTTAGGTCCTGGTCGAATGAAACCCCAGCTTGGAGGGAGTGGTACCAACGGGTAGCCGCGTCGAAGAGCGTCTCATGGGAGGAGCTCAAAATCGGCCAGTGCATCAACCTATCCTTGTCCCAGATGGAGAAAAATGAGCCGTTGGTAATAGCGGCTTCTTACTTTTGGTCTGATGCACTTAATGCCTTCTTATTTGGGCACGGACCTATGACCCCAACACTGGCCGATGTGGTTCTGTTGACCGGCCTTGACATTTCTTCCTCGGACACACCCTTCCACCTTCTAGCCGCAACGTCACATCGGCTGGACACAAGAGGAATCGACGGGTGGAAGGGATTCATCAGAAGTAATAAAAGAACCGGGTCTGTTGAGAATAGGGAGCATACGGCCTTCTTGATGATGTGGTTAGAAAAACATTTCTTTTGCGGAAGAGCCGCTGGCCCGTCAACCAATACCCAGGCCTTAGCTGAAGCACTGTCCAGAGGAAACCATGTCCCTCTTGGGAAACATTTGCTAGGGGCGGCGTACCACATGCTCCATCAAATCGGCATCAGACTATCCAAGGGGGAGCCGATCGGAAATCCAGGCGGACCCTGGTGGTTCATCAACTTGTGGCTGAACCTTTACGTGAGCGAGATCACTCAGCAGAGGGTGGACCGTATGATGTTTCCCAACATCGAATCGGTAGAAGACCCTACCGAACATCGCCGATGCATGTCCTTTGGTGAAGTGGCATCAGCCTTCCCAGGTTGCACGTATTCTGCTACAAAGGTAGCCGAGTACTTTCGATGCTTCTATAACGGCTTTAATGAAGATGCAACCATTTGGTTTCCTTATCGGTGGGATGACCCGGTCTTTGAACTCCCAACCTGCTTTGATTCGACCACTGGCTGTTTTGACGAAGAGCTCAACGAAGAGTTAATCAAGCCAGGAATCTTGCCAGCCAACTTCTTTTTGGGGAAAGATGCCCCCACGTATGAGTTCTACAACCCTTCTGTTGCAGCACGTCAATTCGGCATGGGTCAGCTGCCGATTCAAGTGTATTTTGCTAGCCGAATCAAGTTCAGAGATGAGCTCACATCCGGTCTGGATTACAGTCGGGTACGAGACCGGATTCCGGACTCCAGCACCATTGACCTGAACAACTGGATAGTAGCTCCCTTTGTTGTCCAGCCGTTCAAACTCTGGTTGGCCGATTGGAAGCAATTTCTCTTCTGCAATTCGGCATCGGCATACTGCAACCTCCTGGATCCAGCCAACATCGACCCGAACACCGAGGTATTTTCCTTAGCCGATTTTTACTCCTCTTAACGTGATTGAATACTAATGGTTTTATTATTTCTTCAGGCCGAGAATCGTACTCCTCCAACACACAGCCGGAGCGGACGGCTAATAGAGAGTCATCATTCATACACTTCTTATCCTCTCATCGGCTATGATGCTCCATCCGTGGACGTGATTGCTGGCCGATCAAAACAAGTTCAGAAGAGGATTGCCAAGAAGACCAGTCGCCGAGTCCGAGCCCGTATAGAATCGGCAGATCCTCCTGTGCTCGTATCGGCAGAGACTCCAGCTGCACCACCCTCTCAGGCCATTAAAGATGCCGATACCCAAGTCATCGCACAAGTTGGGGCAGCCGCCGCGTCATTGTTGTTAGAGGCCATTCAGGTAAAACTAAGTTCCGTTCCTCCCGATTGTTATCCTGATATTAACCCTTCTTATCTTAGACTGCACAGAGCACTCCCATGGATACCCAACAATCGGCAGCAGCCCAATCGGCCATCGACGCGCCCCCGCTTCCATCCGTTGAGGTATAGCACTATTTCACCGATTTTCCTTGGTATTTGCATAATGTACTTATTCAATTCTCTGACACAGGCCATCGGCACACCAAGTGCTCCTCAACCACCGGTCTTTTCTCAGGGAGCTGGTCCAAGCACCGCGCCGATCGTTGTGGAGTCTTCTTCTTGTGACGAACCCATGGCACAAGCCCCTGAGCAAGGCATGACGGCTTCCCAAATGCAGCATGAAGAAATTCGCTTCAAAGTGGTAAGTTATATTCTGGCTTTATTTAGCCGATTTACTTTTACTTTCAGCCGATTTATTTCTTCCTCTATTATTTCTAGGAACAAGACACCCCCGACAACAGCCTCTTCTCTTTTGCGGTTGCTCTCTCTGACGATGAAGAAGTCGCTTCCCGCCAAGTTGCCTTGAGTTCCATCTCTGACGACGTCCGAGCCAAACTTGCTAGTATCCGATCCCTCCTTCAAGGGGACATCGGCCGATTAGTAGAAGATGCTTCATTTTTCTCCCTCTCTAAAGTATAAAACAAAGCTTAACAACAATAAATGAACGGAGCATGAAGTAGCTAAAATTCATAACACTTTGGATGGGTGAAATTCCCACGGAAATGAGGAAAAAAAATTTCAGTAGCACCTCCCCTAGGCTTGCTTCGGCGCCATGGAGAGGATTCACTTCTCTGTCTTTGTGAAGTGGAGTGGCTCGGGCTGGAGGACTGGAGGAAGAAAGGGTACTTGTAAATAAGATTTTATCCTGGTTGGTAAATCCAACCGGGACAAAAGATTAGCTAATCTTTTGTCCGGATTGGTGGTTACTCCCGGTTGGTAACCCCAACCGGGACAAAAGCTTCAACCTTTTGTCCTGGTTGGAATTACCAACCGGGAGTAAAACGTTTAAACCGAGATTAAAGGGTGGCCTGTAGTCCCAGTTGTAAAAAAGGAACCGAGAGTAAAGGTGCGCCCCATTCCAGCCTACCATGGCGCACCCTCTTTTCTCCCAGGCCGAAATTAAACCGAGAGTAAAGGGGGTGGTATCTAAAGTCAGTTCTCTAGTAGTGTTCCGTCAGTTGAAGATACTGGGTGTCAAGATTTGCCTACTGTAAACAGATAGCCTGAATCTGCTGAACATATGGAAAAGAGTTTGACAACCCAGCGGCTGATGATGTGCATTTGCCATATTGTTTCAGAGCTTTAGATGCTCACTCGACAAATCCAAAGTCTTCAAGGTCAGATATTTAGGCGAACCAGATACAGGCAAGAAATAGCTCTGGTTTTTGACGACAAAGAAACTGAAGGGATTGCGAGCTGGCTCCAAAGTGCACAAATGGGAGGATAATGCTGGGCTTAGTATTTTACAGACAAGCCGATGCTAAATTGAAATCATGTTGGATCCATTCAATTTGAATTGGCACTTTCTCCACCATAATTACCATATGAGACTTAACTATCCCTTAAACTAAGATCTAACAAGCCACTAGCCTTCCACGATGGTCACAAGAAAGTAAGAAACTTCCCTACTTGATTTAGTTGACCTTGCTCCATCAACTGAATTTTTCTTGCGCCTGAGGCACAAGCTCTCGGTCTCACCTGCACAGGAAACGCCGCTCCCCAGCAAAACATACTGATTTCAGAAAATAACATCAGCTGATTGAGGAATCATTTGTCCCCACCAAACAATTATTTCACAAAAAAAACAAGGACAGGGATTAACTAATTAACACAACTTTACCAGTTATTGGCCACAATTGCAAGAGGAAAAAAAAGAAAACCACTAAGAGAAGATGAACTCAAACACGAGGCATATATGTGGTATCACAATTCACAACCAAGAAATTTACAGAGCTAAACAAAAGCACAAAACAGATATATGGGGTGTAAGGGATCATATGTAAGCAACAAACTCCTTGGTTACTGCAGCAGGATGTGAAGACCCACCATTTAAAGGTTGGTTCATAAGAAAAATAGTTTCGTTGGACACAGTTTTCAGATAGCAAAATAAGTATTTTGGTTCGAACTTTGCACCGAGGGTCAAGTTCATCCTTTAACTTTTATATTGACCAATCTAGTCCCTCAACTTTTGATTTTGGATCAAACTTGTCCTTTGTGCTAATATCGAGCTCCATATTAGCATGAAACTGATGAGAAAAGTCTTTTATACCCTTGGCTCTTCCTTTCCCTCTTCAATTTCCACGTTAGAAGTACAATAATAGTACGATCCAAAATAAATATGAGCATATATATGTTTATCGAGAGAGTATGAATACATACGTTGATCATGTATACCATACCATAAGGATGTGAGCACATGTCAATTTCAATTTTAAAGCGTGCATACATATATTGAATTGTATATATACCAAAATAATATGAGTACATACTTGTTTGATTACATACATTTTGCATATCAAAGTTGTATGAGCACATGCATGACTTAAAGAGTATGAGTAGATACATTTTTTAGAAATTATATTTTGTGTTAGTTAAAAAATACATTGTTATGTGTATGTATTAAGGGAGTATGAACACATACATGTTTGATCTCAAAAGCCAAGGGCAAAAGTGACTTTTCGCATTAGTCTCATGCTAATATAAAGAACCACATCAACATAAGGATGAGTTTGACTCAAAACGGAAGTTGAGGGACTAAATTGATCAATCTAAAAGTTAAGAGACGAACTTGAGTTAAGGACCATAATACCTATTTTACAAATTGTAAAATATAAGCAAAGCACTACCTAGAGCGTGCTTATACAAGCAGCAACACCGTGGACACCATATTCCTTGCATAATACCTTCTTTGCCTGGCAAGACTTTACATCAATGCTGAATATGACGCCGTCCAAGGCGACCACATAAAGTGGGTAGATATATATCGGAAACCACCAGGTAGGTGGAAGCGTGGAAACTTCCACCATGGATCATCAGATCAGACATGTACAGTGCAAGTAGCTAGGTACAGTCCCTCAAACCATTTTTCATATAACCTCCTCGTTATACTGTACGCTACCTACTTCCCGACAGTACTATCTCAGTGCAATAAATTCGACCTTACAGTTGCAACCAGCTAATAGTTCGAGTTGCAATCAGTCTAACTCCGAGTTGCAAATACTGTAGTCCACCTACTTCCCTGGTCGCATTAAATTTGACTATTCCTAACTCAGTTCAATAATATGACCCCGCGGTTGCAACTCGAGTTGCAATCAGCCAATCATTTGAGTTGCAATCAATCTACACTCTGAGTTGCAAATATTGTACGCCACCTACTATGGTCATGAGTTGTAAATTTGAACGGGGCTAGCAATACATTCGGAGGTGAGGAGGGTCTAATAGGAAAAAGTGTTTAGTCGTGCGGACGTTAAAATGCAAAATGGTTGCTTACGATGCACCACACCACAGTCCATGATGGAAGTTCCCACGTTTTCACCTGCCATGTGGTTTCCACCACATGTCCTCCCCAAAAAGTGGGAACTAGAGGGCATCAACAGGAAGAAGAGTCTCAAACTCGATTACTCTGGTTTGAGTCCATCTCACATCTCCGTTGGGATGAGCCTCCAATCCTCCATCGACCACAGGTTGAGCGCGGACCGCTCCGTTCTCGTGATTCGTGAATACTAGCCTGTTGTCGTCCTTCTCGACGAGCTCGTCCACCAGCAACGGCGGCGTCGCCATGCCGATGCGGCCCCGGCGGCCGGACGGAACGGGCCGGCGAGGGTTTTGTTGGATTTGGGGAACGGCCTGGAGCGTCGTCGGTGGGTCGCCGGTGGAAGGAACGGGGTGACCATGGGCCGAATTGGGCCATGTCCCCTCGCCCAAGATTTGGCCCAGGACGATGCAGTGATGTCTGATGGCCTTTGTGTGGGATGTCGTAGAATGCTAAATGCTTTGGATAGGCCTTTATTTATTAAATTAAAGATGGCGCATAGGCCACTTATTCTTAGAGAACTAGAGATCACCACAGAGATGCTAATATGATATAGCAACGGCTCCACAGGTCACAGCTGATCAGAAATGCTGCTGGGAGTAGCAGTCGAGGTTGTCGCCGTAGCCGACGCCCAACATGTCGCAGTAGTGCTTGTAGTAGCCGATGCGGTTGACGTTGGCGTCGTTGGGCCCCATGCCGCACTCGAGCCCGCCGTTGATGATGTTGGTGATCACGCCGTACCCGGGCACCCGCCCCGCGGAGGTGTCGGCGCTCGTCGGCGTCCAGTTGCCCAGGATCACGTCGTGGCACGACGGCTTGGGCGACTGCGCCGTCATCCAGAACCAGATGGCCGTCTTGAACGAGATCACGGGGTCCGTCGACACCAGGTCCGGGTTGCCCACCAAGTCGGCGCCGATCGCGCTCCCAGCCTGCTGGTAGTTGGCCTGCCTGCGACCATGGAGTAGCAACCATTAATCTGTTGCAGATAACACACACTGCTGGCTGACGTTGCTAACAACTCATTTATCAGGCGCGAAAACGAGACCTTGGACCAGGTCGAAATCGGTGGCTAAGATGTCAACACTCGTGTACTTTTCAAGAAGATATCCTACGTTCGATGGATCGATCACTTCGATAAACAAATTTGTGTTCGTCCAGATGGTATATATGTTTTAATTGCAGTTTGCGTATATGGATCAGCTATATATTTTGGTTTATATTACTTACCCTGTCAATTGGATGGGTCCCCGTCCGTAGTAGGGAGGAGAGGTTGCCTTGCTGATCTCCTCCTTGAAGCAGTACCCCCATGTGTACTGACCAGCAGCACCGCCGTTGGTCTCGTGGGAGGTCTGGCCGAAGAAGGCGGCGAGCTCCCGCTTGTTGGCCTCGTCGCTGCCGCCGCTGGTGCCGAACCCCGGGAAGGAGTTGGCGGCCTGGATGAAGGCGTCGTAGGTGTAGAACCCGTTGGCGGGGCAGATGGAGTTGTCGCGGTTGGGCAGCATGGCGTTGTACACGTCCTGCGTGATGATGGAGCCCACGTCCGCCGCTGCCACGCCGAGCAGCACCGCCATCGCCGCCGCGGCGCACGCCACGAGCGCCAGCCTCGCCATGCTAGCTGGGTTCGTCTCTTCACTTGCTTGCGCTCTCGGATCGCTGCTCGTAGCTGCAACGCTTGGTGGTCTGGATGGTGGCCAAGCTCATGGGCTTGCCGCAGCATTTATAGCCGCGCGCGCCCACGAGGCAGGACGGTGGCGCGGGACGCGGCAGGAGTACGTGGCATGAGCACGGTTGCCGCGTGCCTTCCCGTCAGACTTGGCCGCCGCGTACGCAACGATATGTTTGTCTCGGGTGGGCTTTGTTTTTCTTTTTCTCGGGCGGGTTTACCTGTTAGTCAACCAGAAATTTCTGCAACGCCTAAAATACGTAAGCAATTTTCGGATTATTTCTGACTTTTCTCTGACCAATAGCGAGGACGCGCGAGAGATGTTTTTGGCGGATGAGGGCGAGACATCGATGCAGCGTACGGGCGACGCTTCCCGTATATATCCTGCACACAACCACAAAAGTCCGCTGCACAAACTAAATGAAACGCAAGGTTTCCACAGCGTTTGGAGTACGCTCGAAGACTTCCCGATTAGCGGGGCATGAATTTCATTTCATGTGAGTGCGCTCCTCGCGGAAGCCGGTGGGCGGTGGACTAGCAGCTTGATTGAGTTCTCACTGGTGGTGTGTGTGCATGGTTTTATCAGACTTGCACGGCGCATGCATCGACTGTGAGATAAGCTTGCAAATTTTCCGTGCGCAGCGGATGGATGGTAATGTATTGACATGTCATTGTTCAACTTCTGGATCCAGCTGATCCGGTCACGAGTTTCTTTTTTTTTATAAGGGTCACCATATTTTCCTTCATGCTCATCTACAAAGGCTGCGAACCCACCTTTGAGGTATAACCTCACCAATCTCATGCAATTGAGACCTAAATACCAGCACAATCTAACATGCTCTTGCTCACCTATTAAGTAAATCAAATATAGCAGGGTGCATCCGCAAAACTAGCTGTAAGGAATCAGTGCTCGTAGCTAGAGGGAAGGGGTGAATTAGACAAACTTAAAATTCTTAGCCTATAACTTCCACTATTTGCTTCAAAATATAAACTAGATCATGCTATCTAGATGTGCAATCTATGATTGATCTAGTGATTCTTCCCACCCAAAACAAGTTATGCAACTTAGAGCCAATCTTATCAAGATACTACTCTAGTAAGTAAAGCACTCAAGTTGCAAGTATGAAATGCGGAAACGTAAAGGAGTGGGTTAGGAAGAATGCAAACATGGCACGATGATTTATCCCGTTGCATCGATAGGCAAATACCAACCTTAGCCCACGTTGGAGCTCCACCAAGAATATGCTCCCGGTCACCAAGTCTCTCCCGGTCAAGGTCTTGGGCTCGCCACAAAGCCTCTCGCCAAGCCGGATGAGAAGCTTGCCACCAAGGCAAGGCTCACCACTCCCTCTCTTCCAGTCACTTTGGTGCCATATCCACTACGAAGCTTCTCCACAAAGGAATAAAGGGGTCTTCTCGTCCGCCGCACACGGTCGTCGTCACCGCTCCACACGAAACCGGAGGGTCGAAAACTTATCGGCGAGCCACCAAGGCCCCAAGGTGCTGGCACACCTAGCTTACAATGATGGTCACTCCTTAAACCAGTCACAAGGTAGAGCACCTTGCACTCACTCTCTCTAGGCCTATCCTAGGACTAATCACTCTTTAAGCATATGATAAGCCTTGGATCAACTACTTTTGCACTTTTAGTGGCATGGATGTGTTCTTGATGAGTCGTGATCTTGAATGCACATCTGGACACTCCAGCAACTCCAAATGAGTGAGTGATGAGGGTATAAATAGCCCAAGGATCTCAAAGAGTCGTTACTCCAACGGCTAGTTGAAGTACACCATCGGATGTTCCAATGGTTACAGTTAGGCAGGCATCGGAACATCCGGTGCCCCCTGCTGACGCATATAGCTATTGGAACCCTATCAAAATTCATCTGATGCTTCATCCGATGCGCCACCGGATCATTCGGTGCTCAAGGGTTTCTGGCCAAAACCTCTCTAGAACTTGGAAAAGAAAATATGCTTCGTCCGACGCTTCTCGCTTCTGACCATATGGAGTAGCCCCCGAGCCTCAAGTTGAATCGAAGAATCAGGCTGAGAGTCAATAAAATCTTGAATCTTCTTGTTTCATCTTTAAAAAAATCAACTGTTGGGTGTAGCTTATTAGCCCCTGAGCCTTGGAATGATTAATTAATCAATTGAGGGTCTTTAATCTTCACACAAGTCATCATCCGAGTAGTTTTGCGGCATCTAGCCCCCAAGCTTATGCGCTAGGTGAGCCGTAGGAGCCACATCGAGCAGTTATTGGCACTTAGCCCCCTGAGTTTGAGAGCTAGCGGAGCTACCGGAGGTATTCCAAAAAGTAATTAGTGCTTTAGCCCCGTAGCTTGGAAGCTAGCTGAGCCATTGAAGATATTCCGAGTAGTAATTGGTGCTTAGCCCCCGAGCCTGGGAGCTAGCGGAGGCACTATAGGTACGCTAAGCATACTGAAAAGTCATCACCAAAACTTGACCTGAAAAAAGAAATGCATACATTATGTAGCATATTTGTAGAATTTGGAACTACTAAAATTTATTCAGTGATGAATATAATGTAAATGTTGTGTGTCATGTTCTTTTTTCGGCCATATTTCTCCCAAGAAGTTAGCCTATTACGTTTAGGCTCTCAGTTCCCGTTTATCCATTGCCACTGCGTGTGATATTTTTGTCTTGCGTACACGTGCTGCACTACTGCTACGAAGATCTTTGTCTCGCGTCCTAGCGTTTAGGCATGACAGAAGATCCGAGGCTATCACGAATTAAGGTGTGTTCTGCTCAAGAAAACTGGCGACCACCAAGAGAATACATTTAAGTAGTCGGCATTGCGACAAAAATAGAGCATGATTGCACTTAAAGTAGTCGTTGATACTTTCTGCCTTTTGGCAAGAAGAGCGTGTGTTGCCGCACGTAGGATTTGTGCCTCCTTAGGATGTAGCCGCCATGAGCCTCCAGCACTCAGTGCACCAAACTTCGTGGAAAAGCCTCCTAATTTGGTGTACCAAGCTTGTGGCAGAGCTTATGGAACTTGGTGCACCAAACCCATGGCAATAGCCTCCATAATTCAGTGCACCAAGCCCATGGCTGTTGGTCAACATGCCCCAGGAATAATTGGCAAGTGTAGCTCTGGAGGGTAATTCCCGTTGAGAGGCATACACGTAGTCAGCGTGTTGCCCTGCATGCATAAAAAAAGCTGGAAAATTTATATAAAATAATTAAAAAAGTAATTTAGTTTGATTCATGGACGATTATCGACGAAGCCGTGTTGATTGTTGATGAAGCCAACTAGTTGGAGTCGATTTTGACTAGTTGTTGATCATGTGGAACCCGCCCTCGACTAGTTTTCTAGTCGAGACAAGTAGTCGAAGTAGACCGTCCTCGACTTAGTTTTCTAGTCGAGGCGAGTAGTCGAAGTAGTCCGTCCTCAACTAGTTTTCTAGTCGAGACAAGTAGTCGAAGTAGACCGTCTTTGACTAGTTTTCTAGATGAGTAGTCGAAGTAGTCATCGGCGACTCGATTATTTGTCTCAATCTGCACATCGCTTGATCGACAAGCCGTATGCAGCAGCCTGCAGTGGAAACCGACTCGATCTTCAATTGGAACGCAGAGCACATCAATTTTGTCTCGACATAGATTTGTCTGCTTAGAACTCTGACTCAGTGACTTGCTTCTTGTTGAGTAGATTGATCTTGATGATGAGGTCCTTTAAGCTCGCCCGATGATCTCGACGATCACCCCTACCTAGCGTGCCAGATGTGGATGTTTTATATCCAACAACCTACCGAGGGGTATCCTGAGGTAGTAGATTGGTTGGTGGGGGATCGCCGGATGTGGAATCCAAAGGTAAAAGCGAGGACACAATACACGGATTTATATAGGTTTGGGTTGCCAGAGTAGCGTAATACCCTACGTCTTGTTTGGGGTGTTGTATATTGCACCCTGTGCTTGGGTCTTGTTTGGTATTGAGGATTGGATCCTCTGTTGTGGTTCTATGAGGTCTTTGCCTACCGATCTAGGGACCGCTGCCCTCCTTTATATACTCAAGGGGCGGGATTACTAGTCGGTTACAAGGTAGGAGTCCTAGTAGGATTACATGGTATTAGTTCTAGTAGGATTACAGAGGAATCCTAGTAGGAGTATGTCTTCTTTCTTCCTTGTGGGTACTGGGGATCTATCTCCGACACCTAGGGTTGTTTTCGTCTTCTCTGCGAATTGCTCCGACGTAAAATGCAGACTGTAATTGAATGATGCTACAAATCTCCATCAAAACGAGTGGAATCGAACCACTTACTCCGTTTGGATTTATAGTCAGATCTCCGGTGCACTTGAAGTTTTTCCTGATTTTCCTGTTGTACCAATTGCTGTGATGCTTGCTCTGATGCATGCTCCAGTGGACTATCGGAACATCCAATGGTACTGATTTTTCTAAGTTGAATACCACCACTTGAGCACTTGATTATTCTCTGGATTTTCTCCATCATTTGGACACTTGAATACCATAGAAAAATCCTAGATACCATGGCTTGGTCACTTGAATTCCACCATTTTGGTACGGAAAATACCATCATTTGGATCACTTGAATACCATGATTTGAACCTTGCCATGATTTGGTTTGCATACTTGGGACCTAGAAAACCTATAAAGTACATTCTTGATAAAGCATTAGTCCCAATAACTATGTTGTCACTCAATCACTAAAATCACAAACTATGCCCTAACGGGGCCATATTCGCTACACTAGTTAGGCTTAAGCTAGCCTGCATCCAACCTAGAGTTAGGCATAAGGCCATCCACATAAGCAATCGCATCCTAAGATAAAAGGAGGAAGATCAAGAAAAAAAGAGAAGAGGGTTGTATGACGGAGCTCTGCCTTCGCTCCACTCGTAGGTTACTGTAGTGTTGGTACAACAATATGAGTGTGTTTGTTTGCTTGTATCATTTAGTTCATGTATGGAATGGTTCAAAATAATAATGATCCTTTTGTTTGATGGGGTGAATTGTACCATCCTATTCAGGATGAAGCCATCCTACTTAATATATTATTCTATTAATATGAGTGAAACGTATGGTACCAGCAAATTGGTTGAACCCCACAATTTAGGATCATCCATGCATACATTAAATGATGCATGCAACTAAACACACCCTATAAGACTAGGAGTATCCTTTGGCTTCTCTCTTCCTCATAGTACTAGAAAAGAAGATAGTGAATTTTATTGATCTATTATGCAAAGGATAGGAAAGTTTTGTAAAAAAAATATTATTTCTTTGTGCTGTCTCATTCCATCATGAAGCATCTAGTCTATATTATTTTCTTTTTAATTTTTTTCAAAAGAGCTTACTGGTTAAATGCACATTTATGTGTGAACAAAAAAGTTGAAGTAAAAAAAACAACTACTCCCTCTGTTCCAGTCCAAATTATAGGTCGTTTTAACTTTTCTAGATGCATAGATATTATTATACATCTAGATGTAGGGTATATCTAAGTGCATAATAAAGTCTATAAATTAAAAAAATCAAAACTACCTATAATTTGGATCGGAACGGATGGATGGAGTATTATTCTATATTGTTTCTTTGGCGAATGCCATAGAATATAGAAACTTAAAACGCAGTGATGTGCCGAAGACCGCACAAAGTCACGACCAGGCGATCGAAGATGCCATCATGAATCGGCCCTGTGACCATTTTTGCTACAACGCATGAACAGCAACACTTCGTCCACTACTCCACTCCTCCACAGAAAACCCACCGTACGTTTCACATTGAGCGGCACACCTTTGATTCGTGGACGATCGGCACATCACACATGCAACGTACTCGTAAACGTATATAAGGCCAGCGCTAGCCGAGCTGCTTCTGGCTGCAGCAGTCGAGGTTGCTCCCAGTACCGAGTACCCGAGGCCGAGGCCGAGGCCGAGTTCGTCGCAGTACCGCTTGCAGGAGCTGATCCGGTCGCCGGCGCCGGAGACGTTGGGCCCCGCGGGGCGTGTGGCGTATTCCACAGTCCGCACTCCACACCCTGCCGCCGTGGTTGATAACGCTTGTGATCACGCCACGTACACAAGTTCATGATAGCGTGCTTGACTCGCTTACTCTCGGAGTCGGAGACTTCCAAGCAAGCGGCATGGTGGCTAAGCATTCAGAATCTCCTGCGATATGGGCAGCGCGCGTTGCGGTGGACATGGCATGAGCGGACCAGCGGCGGCTAGGCGGATTCTCTGGTTGTTCTCGAATTTTTTTAATGGTATACAATGTTGATGAGTTGATCTGAGTTGGGCGGGTCGTGGTCGTACTTGCCCAGCGGACGGATCATACGACAGATCAGCATCAGCTTCTTCTTGGCCTCTTGGGTCGTCGCACGATGAAAAGAAAGAAATGCATGCCCGTCGAATCCTCATCTGGTTAACTCATCCCTCATCAGACATCAGTCACATGGCGCGGCCGCGCGGGAAGTGCTGCTGCGCTTGCGGCCGCCTGGTGAGCAAAAGATCCGCTCAACAGCTACCGAGCGAGTACCGACAATATTGTCCAAGCTCCAAAGATCTTCTTGGGTGAAAAGGTCCAGTAAGGCAAACTTTTAGGTATACAGAGATTAGGCCCAACACCATTGGATTAGTACGGAGTAGTTCATTTCAAAAGTTCCTCTTCATCTCAACTCTTTAGGTATACAGAGATTAAGCCCAATCCCCTTGGATTAGGTACGGACGTAGTACTTTATTGGGACTGCCGGACTGGGTGTGTGCTTGTGCAGCTGCTAGCTAGGTTTGCCAATCGAGGGTTGCCGTGCTCGATCGGGCGTTTACCGGTTAGTCAACTAGACATTTCTCCTCCACTAGATTCCATGAAAAAATTCTAAGGGTCCGTTTATTTTGTTGGAATCAGTGGAATTGGAATCAGTTTCCAAGGTCGCCATGTTTGGCTCCCCGGAATTGGAAACGGTGATTCCACCTTACCTTTCCCAGATTCTGAACAAAAAATCAGGAAACAAATACCTCCCCGACTCACCCCTGACTCCTCGCCCCGATGCCGCGGTCCCCGTCTCCGACTCGCCGCCTCCCGCACCATAGTTCAGTTCATGAGGCCGTAACGCTCGCGAGGTATAGGCAATGACTCGGTTGTCTTGCATAAGAACACATCCAAGTCCAGTGCCAGCGGCGTTACGGTACACGTCGAACAGCTTAGAAGAGTCAGGCTGCGCTAAAACTGGGGCAGAAGTCAACAAATGTTTCAAGGTGTGGAAAGCTTCTTCACATTTGTCGCTCCACACAAACTTAACCCCTTTCTTTAGTAGTTCATTCATTGGCTTAGCTATCTTCGAGAAGTCGGGGATGAATCGACAGTAGTAGCCTGCTAAATCTAGAAAACTTCTAATTTGATGAACCGAATTGGGCGGCTTTCAATCCATTACTTCTTGAACTTTGCTTGGGTCTACTGCTATACCGTCGCTGGATATGGTGTGCCCCAAGAATTTAACACTGTCCAGCCAGAAGTCACACTTGGGGAATTTAGCATAGAGTTTGTAATCTCTTAGGCGCTGGAGCACAGTATGAACGTGCTCTGCATGTTCTTCCTCATTCTTCGAGTACACCAAGATATCGTCGATGAATACCATGACGAACTTGTCAAGTTCAGACATAAACACCGAATTCATGAGATACATGAAATAAGCCGGTGCATTAGTGAGTCCAAAAGACATGACCAGGTACTCATAGAGTCCATATCTTGTGGAGAAGGCGGTCTTGGGAATATCACATGGTCGGATCTTGATTTGATGGTAACCGGAGCGAAGATCAATCTTCAAAAATACACTGGCTCCAACTAACTGGTCAAATGGGACATCAATGCGGGGAAGAGGATACTTGTTCTTGATAGTCACCGCATTGAGGGGTCGGTAGTCCACACACATGAGTAGACTCTCATCCTTGTTCTTCACGAACAAAGCGGGGCAACCCCATGGTGAAGTACTGGGTCGGATAAAACCCTTTTCCAACAGGTCATGCAATTGGGTTTTTAACTTAGCCAGCTCGGCGGGTGGCATCCGATAAGGTCTTTTTGATATCGGGGCTGTGCCGGGCTGGAGTTCAATAGCAAACTCAATGTCCCTATCTGGTGGCATGCCGGGCAGGTCATCCGGAAATACATCGGGGGTACTCACAGACAACAGGAAGGTCTTCTATCCGGGTTTCTGCTACAGGATATGCACAAGGATTTGCGTACTCGGGGTGGGACAAGTGTAGGGTAAAGTTGCCGTGTAGAGGTGAGTTTACGTGGATAGCTCGGGCAGACACGTCCAGAATCACCTGATGTCGAGTCATCCAATCCATACCCAAGATGATATCTATCCCTTTTAGATCAAGGATGATGAGATTTTCACTAAAAAGGATCTGGCCTAACTTGATAGACACAAGGTTAACTATCTTGTCCGAAGCTAATTTCCCTCCGGGGGTGGAGATCATATATGACCCTTTTGTGTGACCAACACTCAGTTTACATCTCTCACCAGTCTTATTCCCAATGAAACTATGAGATGCTCCTGAATCAAACAAAATAAGAGCAGTTTGATTATGGACAAGGAATGTACCCGTCATCACTGGCGCACCTTTTGGGGGCTCTGTCAGACTAGTGCAATTGAGCTGACCCTGGCGAATCTGCACCTTGGGCTTCTTTCCCTTGTTGGCCGCAGGATTACTCTGGCCGGGGTGCTGATTCGGGTTTCTGGGGCAGTCCTTGGTGAAATGCCCCACGTTACCGCAGGTGAAGCAGTGGTTACCATTTGCAGGGCACGACGGTGGTGGTAGGGTCGGCCGGGGCACCTGCGGGTGGGAACCGGGGAAACGAGGTGCTGCCGGTGATGGAGGGCGAGCAACCTATCGTCCCAACTGCTGTGGCCTGCAGGGCACTAGAGGGGGAACCATTCTGAATTTCCGAGCGGGCTGGCTCGGCGATGCCATGGAAGCTTTCCGTTTCAGGTCGGCCTGGAGGGCCTTCATACAGTGTTCTTGTGAAATGGCCAAATTCACCAGTTCATTGTAGGTACCCACCTTGATAGGGTTCAACCTTTCCTTAAGCTTGAGGCTCAAACCCCTGTGGAACCTATCCCTCTTCTTCTCATCAGTATCCGCGTGGTAGACGGCGTAGCGGCACAAGTCATTGAAGGCCTGCGTGTAGTGCAGAATGTTGCGGCTTCCTTGGGTGAGAGCTAGGAACTCGTTGAGCTTACGCTCCAGTAGACCTTCTCGGATATGATGGCCCCTGAAGGCGGTCTTGAACTCGTTCCAGCCGACAACATGGTCGGCCGGCAGCATGGCATGATAGTGGTCCCACCAAAGCCGGGCGGAACCACGCAGCTGCTGTGCTGCGAACCGGGCCTTGTTCTGGTCGGGGCACGGGGCGGTGAGGACCTCAAACTTGGATTCGATCGTACAAACCTAGGCATCGGTGTCGAGCGGGTCCTCTGTCTTGTGGAAGGTCGGGGGCTGCATGCCCAGGAAATCTTCATACCGGGCGATCTGGGGGTGCGGGGGACCTCGTCCTCCCTGGTGTGGGTGCTGCGGCTGCCGCTGTTGCCCCTGGACCAAGTGTCGTAGGAGTTCAGTTTGGGCTGCCAGGACATCCGCGAGTGATGGCAGAAGGGGCGGTGGTGGCGGGGGTGCTTTGTTATCCCCACTGCCACTCGGGGCTGATCCAGAGCGGGTCAGGCGCACCATCTGCAAGAGTATACTTTCCATTAGGCACTCAATCCGAACTTGCCCAATCATAAGGAACAACATTATGTGCAAAACCATAAGCATCCATTTGCCAAAAGTGATAAGGTTAGCAGTATCATCCTTTATCAAGGAGGTGCATAACCCTTCTTTTCCAATTTAGTCAGCACTTGGATTGCCCTCGACATCTTCCATTTTATTCTGGCTGACCGACAATGAGAGTAGCGGGATTGGTGGGGTCCGCAAGATCCGTGTCCTGGTCGGCTGGTCCACGCACGTCCTCGGGCGAGGCGAAGCTCTATTCCGAGGTCCAGATATGTCCGACCCTTAGTGCCCGGGTCGAGCGAGATGGAGACCTGCCGCGAGGGGTCGGGCACATCCGACCCTATTACCCAGGGTCGGGCCAAGTCGACGGAGGTCACCGATGCTGGGGAAGGCCGAATTTTGACAGATCTAAAGAGCAGAAACTGCATGAGCTGCTACAGCACCATTTTCACACACCTTGATATACAAGGCGCGTCCCAAAAGTGACAGAAGTGGAGTCAAAATCGAGGTGGGAAGCAGGAACTGATTTTACCAAGATCATTTCATTACCAATTTCTTAACATAGGAGAAGTACTCAACTCAAGGCTAACCTATTACATCACCATCCAAAATTGTAGGTTGCCAAGAAGTACAACAAAAGACCAACCTACTACAGCCTCAATCTAAAGTCATACAGGTTGCCTATGGAGGAAACACTGTGCGTCGGAGAAGGGGCGTCACCAACTTCAATGTCCATGCTTGAGACTCCCTCTACCTCCTCGGGGTCTTCCTCCTCCTCCTCCTGAGCCATAGGCTCATCCAGCTGCATTTCTAGGGCGTGGATAGCATTGAGCTCAGTGTGGGGCTCATCAAACTTCAATTTACTACCCACATTCTCTTCTGATAGTTGGCAACAGGTTTGGTGAGAGAAGTGGAGTGAAACAGATTGGATAGGGTGAAACATTCTGATGTTTGACAGGTACACATGCTGAAAAGGTAGCTAGAAATCCTTCAAGGGAGGAAGAGCTTAACACCAGGGCAAGGTTGTTTTAAGGATGTGGGTTTACAGATTTTAGTTCATGACGCATGCATGACCTACATCATCCTCTCAACCAAAAATAACTGCCAAAAGTTTTGGACTTACGTGGTTAGTGCCGGTGGCAAGGCAACAATTACCTCACTCCCTATAGTAACTAGTCGGGTTTCTAATATCGTTTTCTTACGCGAACACGGTTAGTGTACCTGCAGAAAAACACAACCACCTGAACCTTCCGTGCCAGCACTCACAAAAGCGTCCCCATTCATTACCGTTCGCTATAGAAACGGCACCCATGCGTTTAACGCTGCATGGACAACGCAACAACCGTGGAAATAGGTCCCCTTTGAATAGGACCATATAACCCTTCGCATACTCAGGATGCAGAATCATGCGCACGTATCATAAACGTGGGCGAACAACCGTGATGATAGGCTCATTGGAATCAAACCGTACCACCCTTCGCATGGGTTAACATACGGAACCTACGCACGTATAATAGACGTGGGCGAAAACAACCGCGATGATAGGTTCTTTTGAATAGAGCTCCCTATCAACCCTCACATACTCGTGATGCGGAACTCGGCGCACGTATGATACACGTGGCGAAGTGCTAGAAGTTAGCAAAATAACCAATAGGTAGTAGCCACCTGAAATAACCCCAAAATACCCCTAGGGCCTCTCACACTAATGTCATCCTTAACGATCGTACGAGATTTTTCAAACACATTTCTTGCAAATTTTATTTAGAAAGAGGTGTTTAGGATCTATTGTCTTCTCTGTCCTGCAAACCTGCTCTGGTACCAGCTGTGGCGGAACTGCTCGGATTTACCTAGCTAAAGCACAATTAAGTTGCCTGACACGCGACCTTATGCTTTAATCAAGTTAACTCGGCAGTCCATCGGATTTCATCCAATAAAACCACTAATCAGGACCGAGAAAGCAGAGCTCACACGAAGGTGAGTGGTTCCAGAGAATACAACAAATCATCCATGTTAAACAAGTCCATTAATTTCTTACAACACTGGTTCGAAAATCAAAGTTTTACAGAGTTCTCAAGCTGCGGAAAAGATAAAACACAGAAGCTAGCGCCGGGGTCGGATGTCACTAATGAGGCCGATCATGACATCACTGATCCCTATCCTCACCGTCCGAGGAGGGATCCCACTCGACCGTCCACCTAGGAGAAGCTGGGGAGGCCAAGTGCCAACAGCAGCAAACTCAGGAACTTCAACATCACCTGAAAGATATGCCACAAGCAAGGCTAAGCAACTAAGCTCAACAAGACTTAACCGACCGGTGGTACTATTCCACCAACACCTAGACATGCAAGCTTTTTCGCTAGAGGGGTTTGTTTTGCCAAAAGCGACTACAGTAGGTCCTTACTTTCAATATTTTAGCTACAAGTTCTACTGTTGTTTATCATTCTAAGTTAGCAGCTATACTAATCAAGCAAAAGTTTCCAAGCAATTTATAACAAGCATTCATATTGACATTACCATCAAGTTCCATTCTTACTCAGTGTAGCATAGCGATCAAGCAGTCCCAAACTGTGAGAGGTAGATGAATCGATTCGAATTTCTTAACCATGCATGGCGAACCTAATCTCACGACATCCGTGCACCACAAGGGTCGCTTCCTTTGTCGACCATCCCCATCAATCCACTAACCCGTGTCGGGCCCACTTCTCTTGGTACAAGGCTCCACAGACCCGGTCTCTACCATTCTGTGACCGCACTTGTCACCACATGCGGCCGCAAGGGAAACTCTATTCCAGAGACAGTGGATCGAACCGCTCACGTCCTGGTTCAATCAGGTACTAGGCTTCCCTATCCCATACTAGGTATGAGATTAGTACTTTCAAACACTTGATCACGAACACCATCACTTTTTGACCTTAATCAAATTTTCCAGTAGACAGATGGGGTCATCCACCTACCACCAAAATAGTTCTCAGAGCCCTACCCCTTCCATCATCCTTATAGTTGTAACCAGAAGGAGAGCAAGCAACTCCTATAACTCGCGAGTGACAGGGAATCACTCGACTTTTACCGAGTCCTGTTTAAGCATTGCATCTACTCGACCTATCATAACTAGTGTTTAGATCAAAGGGAACTAAGTCATGCATATATGGTTTCAAACAAATCCTGTAACGTAAATGCACATACATACAAATGAAGGCATGCGCAAGTTTAGAAAGATTGGGTTATGCTCCGGGGCTTGCCTTCGATCGGGGCGGAAGCAAACTGATCTTCTGGGTGCTCAGCTTTAGCTCCTGCAGGCAGCAGCTCGACTACAACTCTGTCTTCTGGCACCAGGTGTTGGAGGTATGCCCTAGAGGCAATCATAGAGATGATGATATTCCATTTGTATCCATGATTTGTATATTGTGTTCATTGAATATCCATTAAAGGCTACTTGAATTGATTTGCAATTATGTGAATTGTATGTGAAACTCTTTACTTGTATGGTTATTCTAAAAGTTGTCCCTAGTCGGAGTTCATGTGTGGACACACATGAATATTAGACTAGCACATGTATTAGTTGATGACTATGTTTCACAAGTCATGGACATGGAGATGTTGAACTAATAATGTGGACACATGTGGAGACATGTGCTAGGACTGACCCAACACGAGAAGTAGTTCTCTCTTTAAACAACATATACGCTTTGTCCTTAGACCTGAGATTGTCGCATGTATTCTAGATGTGGATCGACCTACTTAGGGGCTATCAAACGCTACGCCGTAACAGGGTAGTTATAAAGGTAGCTTTCGGGTTTGTCAAGAAGCATGCTATGAGACATGGTCAATCAAGATGGGATTTGCCCCTCTCTGATTGAGAGTGATATCTCTGGGCCCCTCGAGTGACCGGATCCGAAAATGCATGGCCATGCTACGTACGGTTAAGAGTTAACCTACAAAGGGATTCCGAATCACAGGATCGAGAAAGAGCGGTCGGCTTGAAGCTAGACCAAATATCGTGAGGCAAAGGGAATAGCATGTATATTATGTTGTGATGGTTCGTCTGATATGATCTTCGTATGCGTATAGGAGTTGGCACGTCTTGCTAGAGGCCGCTACCGACTATTGGGCCGAGTAGGAGTACTCGGGCCATGTCTATACGTATCCGAACCCATAGGGTCACACACTTAAGGGGCTGGAAGCCCAATTCGGATCTGATCCGAGTTGGATTAGGTTTAGGAGTACTAATGGGCCTCGGATCCAGAGGCCCATCAGGAACCTCTATAAATAGAGGGGTGGGGGCGCCCTAGGGTTTGACACCTTTTGGCTGAACAGACTTGCCGCGCCTCCCAGGCCCTCGCCTGTTGCAACTCACGGATCTAGCAGTCCGGCTTGCGACGCTTCCTCCCTGCACGTGTGGATACCTTAGAGGTGTTGCGCCTACAGCACTTGGACGAGCCATCGACGAGCCGCCGACAAGCCACGACGAGCCGACGATGAGCCGCGGCACCGGAGGCGATCTTGCTGTGCACGTGGACGAGCTGCTGAGGAGCTGCTGGACGTGATCGACTACGTACGACTACGTTGATCGACTACGTACGACTACGTGATCGTCTTCACTGCACCGACGCATATCTACATCTTCCGCACCAGTAGTGCGTCGAGTGGTAATCCCGTGATCCTTATACGGCAGTTCTTCCTGGTTATACGCGGTAGAAATTTTGATTTGCGCTAGTGTAGCCTACCTCGTATCCCAACACCGGGTGCAGCTCGTACGTGCCGTCAGCGAGGTTCAGCTCTACACGAAATGCAAATAAGAGAGTGAGATACTTAGACGGTTATTTCAACAACACTTGTATGGATTTAGCCCAAAAACTATAGGAAAACTATAGGAAAAGTGTGAAACCTACTTCATTGGATTCTACTCAGAAAGAGGATTCCAACCCAAGTGATTTCACATTTTTCAGATTTTTCCTCGATTTAAGATGAATTTCCCAAGCTTCTGTTGATTTATAATAAGATAAAAGAGTCGGATCGGGAAAAACTTACGATCTGACCCTTTAGACCTAAGGGATAACTGCACCAGGGTCCTCAGATTTAACACAGAGCAGTCCCCGAAATTTTGCACACATACCCTTGGTCAAAAGAAAAAGACACAACCGAGCCCTCGGGCGAGGCGGGCAAGGTTCGGGCGGAACAGACAGGGTCGGGCGAGACGGACAGGGTTCGAGCAGAATAGACAGGGTCGGGCGAGACGGACAGGGGTCGGGTGAAACAGACAGGGTCGGGCGAGACGGACAGGGGTCGGGTGAAACAGACAGGGTTGGGCGAGACGGACAGGGGTCGGGTGAAACAGATAGGGTCGGGCGAGACCGACAGGGGTCGAGTGAAACAGACAGGGTTGGCAACTTACCGCCGGTCTTATGGGCGAGGTCTTAGGGTCGGAAAGCAACAAGCTAAGGCCGAACGATGAAAGGCGTTAAGTTTCGGGTGGTGATGAGGTCCGACGGTGCTCCGGCGGCGGCGGTGCTGCTTGTGGACAACAAGCAAGCTCTAGCACTGCGCGAAAGAAAGACGAAGCGGCTGGCAGGGTTGGCAAGGCACGGTGTTTGGCAGAAGGGGGAGCTCCACGGAGAGCTCAGGTGGTGGTACTTGCGCATGAAGCAGAGGAGTGTGCGGCAGCAAGTGCGCTGGAGAAGAACAAGCAAGCAAGGGCAGCAAGGGCGATGGTGGCAAAGGGAACTTCGGTGAGAGGCTGCGGTACCCTCTTTATAGCTACGCGGAAGTGAAAGATCTCGAGCGGCGTGAGGATAAGATCGAGATAGAAAGGAGTGCTCTGCTGTGGCGGCGATTGGTCAGCATCTCCATTGGCCGGAGAAGCGGAGCTTCGAGGACAGGATCCTACGGCATTGGGAAAGGAAGACAACACTAGGCGAGCACGGTTTTGCTAGGCGGAAGGATTGGTGAGGTCGAGCGTGTGGTCTGGTCGCATCAAGCGCCGGATTGGGTGCGGCGACTCGGTATTGGCGGACAGGAGGGAGGGAGGTGCACTGCAGGTGAGGACGCTGCAGGCGAGGTGACCGGGCGAGCGATATGACGCGAGCATGCGCGGATTAGCAGCTCTGCCGGGGTACGCTACTGGTGAGGCGGGGGAAAGGAGTTGTCACTACCTACGCGGTGGTTGGCGAAGGCGGTATCGTCGTGGGGCGCGCGCGTGGGCAGCACGACTGAGGTGTGACTGGAGGGCCGGAAGGCGTTGGGGCGCGCGGCCGGGGATCCGGGTGAGGTGATGCGCGCGGGAGGCAAGGCGGTACTGGCGCGGTAGCGGCCAATCTTCGGTCGCAGCGGCAGCAGGGCGCCTGGCGCGGCCGGCGAGGTCTCGGGCGAGATGAGACAGGGTGGAAAAGTCTGCAGGGCGCTTCTGCGCGCGATTGGGAAAGACGCACGCTGATCCATCCTGTCGCGACCGGCGACTGGGCGAGGCGGCGCTCGCTGGTGAGGTTATGCCACATGGTGGAGGGGCTCTGAAACAGGGTGCACGCGCGCTCTGGCGCGCTTTGTCCAATAGATCCGCGAGATCCTTTTCTGGGTCCATCTTCCAACCTCTTGATCTCCTAATTTCCGAACTACACCACTTTGACTCCCATAACAAGAGTTGTAGTACTCAGGCCAAGGCCCAACTCTTGTAATTGGACCGAGTCCAAAAATGCAGTGAATTTGAAGATCCAAAGCCCCAAAGTTTGAAGGAACACTGGTTTTGGGACTTAGAGAAAATGACAGTTCGGCTGGTTTTTCAAGGGTCAGGGCCGATTTGAGCTACAGATTTGGGAATCTTCGGAGGCGAACTGGATCAAGGTCCAATTAACAAAGCTAAGGTAGGGACTTCGTTCTCCAACTTCTATAAAGAGGTTTCTTGACATTCTGCTCAACTTTCCAAAGATAAACCCTCCCTAAGGTGCTAGGTGGGGCTGAAAACCAGACTTAGCCGGTTTAGCTCAAGAAAGGCTGAGTCAACCAGATTAGGGGACTTGTCTTAAGATTTAATTCGGCTGAGTTAACCTAGGTCGTTACAAAGGGATTGTAGATTTTTTTTCACCGCCCCCAGCCATCCCTCCACGAGCCCTCCCACGCCGCGGTGGGTGGGCATGATGTGGGGGCGTATCTGTACGCCCTGATGATGTACAGGAACAACATCGGTGCCGCGGACAACGATATCACGAAGATGTATGTAACACCCAGTATTAATGACAGCTTAAGAATAATATGATGAAGTTAATGGTGAAGTTGGATTAGAGGAAGGTAATTTGAGCCAAAGTCAAAGTTGAGCAAATTTGCAATTTGGAGTTTCAAATTTGGATAAATTTGGCTAAGATATGAAATGGAGACTTGAGAGTATTTAGAACTCAAAAGGGTGAAGCTTGGGATCTAATTCAAGTCCTAGACCTCTCGGAAATATAATCGAAGAAGGAATCAACAAAGTTACTATTTTCCGTCCGAAAATATGCGATTCTGAAAATCATAACGAGTACCCAACTTCGAAATGGGTTTCTGCATAAATTTTCATGTAAGGGGGCAAAGGTTTCTGAACATTAATGAAATATGGTCTTTAGACAAGCGGAGTAAGATGTTGTGGGCCAGAGAAAGTGGAGAATTCACATTTATACTGAAGTCCAAAAATGGCAGGTTGAGCTGATTTCAGCCGAGACTTTGGAGCCAATTTCTAGAGAATTTTCCTTGTAAGTGAGCAGATGTTGTTGGATATTAGTGAAATATGGACTATGGAGGAGGTAAATGAATTGTTGTCGTCCAGGGAAAGTGGAAGGTTTGAATTTAAAAAATGAAGCCAAAAGTCAGCAAATGAGCAGATTTCAGGCTTCTCGCTGAAATAATCTAAGTCTGAAAAACAGCATTGATTAGCAATGTTTGGAGCCAATTTCAGAAAAATCTAGTGTAAAAGTTATATGGTTTCTTGTGCAAAATGGAATCATTGTTAGTTGTAGAACAAGAATAGGCAAGGTTCAAACTGTATGGAAGGAATTTGAGCAAATTAAATCGAGCTCAAATTAGGGAAGAAGTCCCTGTTTAGGGACCTGGCGAAACTGAGTCATCAAATGTTCAGTTACAGCTGATACTGGCCGAAGTTCGAGCTTCAAAATCTCGGTCTTAGAGTGCTCATTTTGGTTGGAGGCCAATCTATCAAATGGAGTACTTGGACTACCCTACAAGTTTACTTAAAAGAGTTTTACAAGTTGAGATAGAAAATTTTGAGCAATTGAGGCCTGAACATGTCGGTTTGGATGAGATAAAGAAGAGCACAGGGAGCAGAGACGACAGTGCCATACTGTCGCTAGCTCTCATGCATGCCGGCTAGCGCGACGGCCACGTCCGCGCCACGCCGCCTACCAAGAGCCAAGCTGGACGTCATGCACGGTGAAAGATCATGATGTTGCTATTCCCGCGCCTATCCATTTCACTCTGCCATTTTTCACCGCCGAGAGCAGAGCTCGAGCGAGCCAGCAGCACGTCACCGGCCGTTCTTCGCGCCACCGTTTCCTCCTCATGAACCAGCCACCAACCACCTCTCTGACTCCACCGCGACACCCTGCAACCGCCTGTCGTCCAGTTCATCGCTGCTAGCCCTGGCATCGCCGCCATGCCAGTCCGCCCGCCACCACCACCACCCTTTCGGTGAGCTCCTTCGTGCCGACCCTTTTCCCTTCGATTGTTGGTCCTCGGAGAGTAGCTAGGTTGCATAGAAGCTGTAGGTCACGTCGGAGGTTGTCTTTGTGCCGCCGCCGGGCCTTGCGCTGGCCGGCCGCCGGCCATGGTGCCGCTGCTCGTGGGTAGCCCGGCATAGGCCACCTCCAGGAGGGCCGCCGCCGCCCGTGGGGGTGCCCCGGCTTGGGGATGCTCCCAGCCCGGCCACGCCGTTGGGGAGGCGCCGCCAGCGAGCCCCGCACCCCTGCTGTTGCGCCCCTGCTTTGGCGCAGGGAGGAAGAAGCCCCTGGCGCTGGGGGCCCATGCGCCAGGGAAGTTGTGAGGAGGAGGGGGGAAAGCAGGCCGATCGTTGACGCACTTGGGTCGTGATGCCAAGTTGCGGTAGGGGAGGCCCGTTAGTGCGTGGGCGCTCGTGGACCGTTAACCTTTGAGGAAGAGAGGGAGAGCCGGTGGGCTGATTGTCGGCTTGGGAAGGAAGTGGGCCATGAGGCCCAGGTGGGAGTGGAGAAGAAAAGGGGGGCCGGCCAGTGGTTAAGAAGGAGGAAAGAAGGGGGAGCCAGCCCAAAAGGGCCTGCCGTAGGGAGGCCCACGCGTCGCAGGTTAAGAGCTGGCGGGCCACTTTTCGGCCCAAGGAGAGGTGCCGGCCATGGGCCCCACTCGTCAGTAAGAAGAAAGGGAGGAGAGTAGGAGGCCGGGTGGGCCCTAGGTGGAAGTGGTGGTGGGTAGAAGCAAGCTGGGTGAGAAAAGTTTGGGCCGGGGGTTTATGAATAAACCTTAGGTTTTTCTTTTATTAGATAAATAGATTAAATCCGGTTTTCACCATTTAATTCACAGGAAATTCTAAAAGAGTCCAAAATTAGTGAAACCAATTTTGTTAGAATTGTTTTATTTTTATTTATGCATTAAAAATTCTTAAACCCTAGGAAAAATAATAAAAATTTAGGTATTTATTTAATGCCTTTTTGTTTAAGGTATTTAAATAAATACTTAAACTTTATTAAATGTATAAAACTTGAATAATGCTTTATTATCCACAAATCATTATTAAGTCATAGGAAATAAGTTTTGAGATTAGAAAATTATTATAATGCTTTTAAAAATAAAAGAGAAGGTCTAAGGTAGGATTAGTAAAGGAAATAAAAATGGTGGGTTAATCTTTTCAGGTTTTTGTGTGTTGGCTTGCAACTTTATCATGATAAATTGTGTAGTCACTGTTGGCTTGCAACTTTATCATGAAGGAAGGTTGTATAGTCTGGTATTCAAAAGTTTGCATCTCTAACTCCTGCATATACTGAATCATAGACGTCGAAACTCCTGAAGTGGGATTCGTGAAATTCAGCTGGAGATGGACAGCGTTCGCGAAATGTTGAAGTGCCTCTTTTACTAAAGGGGTTTTCCGAAGAACTAACCTTTCTTGATCCCAGGAAAGCCCCGGTGCATTTATACCTATCTATTTTGGAGTTGTTATTTCATGTGTCCAACTATTGGTTAATTTCTATACAAACGCATTAAGTCTAGGAACTGTTTGAAACCCATTTTTGTGCATGATCCTACCTTGTTATAAGGACATCTTTACCACTTGTTCAATGATTAGTAATTAACCCATGCTTAGCAATGCTTAGGTGCTTAAAGTAACTTGGTTACTGAACCTTAAGATAATTTGTTGGGTCATACATGTTAGATATGGAAAGATAGCTTGGAAGTTTTGGAAAGCGGACAGAAGCTAGAGATGTAGTTCTGTCTGCTAGATTAATTTGGTTAAGGCCCGATCGTTGTCTTAACCTTTGATCAAGTGAATGTTACTTGGTTGCTTACTGGGTATGGGACCAGTAAAGCCCGGTAGGTTAGTAGACTCTCCGATCAGGAATATTTCGTACCCGTGCTTGACGTGTTGGAGATTGGCAGGGGCGTAGCCTGAAACTCACATGGAGATCAGGCTAGACGTGGGGTCCCATGTGGGGGTGCGTCCCTGGGTTCGGGTAGTCTTATTCCCAATCTTTGGGTATACTAATCGAAAGGTCGTTATGTACGACCCGAAGAGTTGTACATAACTGGTGATCAAGGTGCTCTCCTGCAGGATGTAAATTGATCCAGATCGCCGCAATTCTCGGTTATGAATGCA
This sequence comes from Setaria italica, assembly GCF_000263155.2. Lineage (NCBI taxonomy): Eukaryota > Viridiplantae > Streptophyta > Magnoliopsida > Poales > Poaceae > Setaria > Setaria italica. Next base: position 39,926,538 of record NC_028458.1, read on the forward strand.
CTTGATCATTGTTGAGCATCGTAGTGTAATCTCATGAATGCAATGCCTTTCCAAATTAATTTGTTGTATGACTTAATTTCCTTCTGTTTGCAAAGGTATTTCTTTTTCATCATCTAGAATGGTTAGGTAATAACTCAATTGAAATAAAAGACAAAGTTAAGGTTTCACTTTTAGTAAGCTCTTTGGCAAAATGTGATTCAGCCAGTGCACTAAACAGCTTTCATGCAAATCCAAAAAAAGCTATTATATCGGTTAAATGGGTCAGACTTGCTGAGTACTTCGTACTCAGGGGATCCCTTGTTGTTGTTTTCAGAAACCCAGCAGGGACCCACCGAAGAGGAAGCTCCGAAGATCTAGGGTATCTTATGAGTCTCATGATACTCTAGAATAAAACTTAGATGTTTATCTTTCACCTGGACTGGTTCATGTTTTAAATTCTTAGAACCACACTAACCTGCACTATTAAGTTTGTTTCAAACTATGGTTGTAATAAATCGTACCTTCAGTATATATATAAAAATGTAACGTTTGTTGATGCTATCCCATCGTGGAAGCGATCCTGGTGTATGGCTATGAGACACGTCGTGGATCTTTCGAGGAGTCCTAGGGACACTCGACGGACTACCGGACTTCAGCTGTTTTAGGTGCGTTTTGGATAATTGCTGTTCCGACAGTGATTAGGCGCACTTAAACCAGCTTAAGTTGGGCGGTTCCGCCACAATGTACATCCGCCACATCGAATGCGAGGATGGTTCGGCAGCAAGCGGGATCACAGGCCCAAAGAAGCTGCGCAACGATGGCTGCCGGGTGTGCCGCGAGGAGGCCACTTACCTAGTCAATAGAGTTACGTGGCGCGGGCATGGTGATCCGCTTCCACCAGCACCAGTTCGCTGTGACTTCCCGTGCGCTGAGGGCAACTGCGGCAAGGTTAAGGGCTGGGTACAAGCTATGCTATTTTGCAATGAGGACTGCAAGATACGCCACGAAATTGTGGTGTTCAAAAGGAGAATGGGGACAAATAACTAATTCTCTCTTTGTATGCAGTTGTGAAGTAGCGTAGCTTTAGCGTTTCTTTTGCTTTTGCCTGATGATGTCCATGACTGGTTGGCTCAACTTGTACTGCTGGAACTATGTTTGTGGTTAATTTGGCTCAACTTGTAGTCACTACAAGGTTTTATCTATCCAATGGAGTTGTATTTTTGCAATGTGCTTTTGTGTCTAAGCACACACACCTCCCTGCATATAGGTGTTATGATGCACCTATAAAAACAACCCACACTTGGCTACGTTCATTTATCCTTGGATTTCAATTGAGGGATCATAGGTACATGGTGAAATAGTGATGCACCCTCCAACCCACGTTCATGAATAATAACTACACAAATTTAGATAAAACCAACTGGTGGGACCCACAGAGGACACCACGAGAAAACGTATTCACCACCAGAAAAGATTTCGCTGCCACAAGTTCTCGCATGCCTACGACAGGTGGGACCCACTACATCCCGCCAGGTTGTGCCTCCAATTTTTAGTACTAGTGCAATGTTCTATCCATTATTTTTTCCTAAACCCTAAAATATCTCAGCCTTCTCCCCACTTGCCCCCAAAACTGCGCAGGCTGCGTCAGGGGGGCGATGGTTCCTCTCTGCCCAAGAGACTCAATCCATGGCGACTCCTTCTCCTTCCATGGTGACTCCTTCCATGGCCCGCGATGGAGAACCCAGCACAGGACCAAGTACGATCAGAGTCGAGGAAGCCGATATTGAAGAAGAACGTTACAGGTTCGCATCCACCTTTAACGCCTTCTAGGGTTAGGGCAGAAAATTTCTAGACAATAATTGCGTACAATCGATTTGATGCTACCTCATTGGCGCATGCTTTTATAAATCAGAGATTTGATTACTACTGATTAGTTTTTCGCATAGCACTAGTAGTACTACATCTTCATTCATTGATGCGGGGGGTTTGATATCTATGTGCACATACAGATCAGTTGAGTTAACAGGTTAGATGTGGCAGGTAATGGTACAGTGGTTGGGGGCAGAAGGACAAGACGTGCGCCTGGTTTAGGCTAATATTGACAGGGCACAATTAGACTTTGTCAACTTGTGACATTTCAAAGGTCAACTTGGATATGGTGCGCGAGACTACTACTACTACAAGAAGAGAATAGGAAATGCTGATGCATCTGCTAAGTCAATTGGTTACACCAAAGATGTAGAGCGTATGCTTCAGTATATGGATTCATCTGAAGAAAGGAAACTAAGGTTGATACTATCAAAACATGAAATGGTTGGAGCTATCAACATTACACCCCTGAAACAACTGAGGGTGAATGAGTCTGATGATACTACTGATGTTGATGATGATACTAGTAATGATGAATCACTTGATGAATACAAAGTTTGGCTTCAAGACCAAGACCCAAATTGTGGTATGTATGCTGTTTGTACTACACTATGCACATGTGTCTATAACTGTACAATGTACTCACATGATTGTGTTGGTAACTTGCAGATCTATACGATGACTACCAGAAAGAAACAGTAAATACATACTCTAAATGGTTAAGGCAGAAAATTGTACAATCCTCAAAGTGCACTTGTTTTTCATTTGTTCAGTGGCTTATAATAGAGGTCAAACAAAGCCTACAGAAGTACATGATGAGAGCAATGGTAGTAGCGCCATGCCGCCATCACAATGGCCAACTCACAATAGGGAAGGAAGGTGGACAAATCACCTGGCTGAGAGTATTTATGTGAGTACTGAGTGCTAATTTGATCATAACATTGATTCGGCATTACAAGCTATTTTTTGGTATGAAAACATGACCAAATTAATGTTACAATTAATTGTTTCTTGCCATCAGACTAGTACATCCAGAAAATTATCTCAAACACAATAAGATGAAGAAGAACCAACAAGTCACACTTCTGGACCTGCTAAGGAAGACCAAGTTTTCTAGGAAATGTGCAGGGAAACAACAGGAGCCAAATACAGTAGGTCACATGACCATGGTTACTTGTCGAATCCAAAACGAAAGCAGGAACTGTCGGTGTTTTAGACCGGCAACCCGCCTAGGGAGTACCCTAGGAGGTATTTTGTGTGGTAAGGATCATCGAGAATTAAGGAATCAATAGTGACGCAAGGAACACGATTTACACAGGTTCGGGCTGCTAGATCGTGTAATACCCTACGTCCTGTGTGTTGATTTGTATTGATGAACTGGAGTTGTTGTCAAGGGGGGTCCCTGCCCACCCTTATATACATGGGAGGGCAGGGTTACAAGTCTGAGTCCTAGTCGAGTACTATTACAGAGTTCTACTCGGTAAGGCCCGAGTAGTTTTCCATATACATACTTGACTAGTCCGAGTGGGATATGCCTATCCCTTGCTTTGATCGTGTCTGAGTACGCCCCTTAGTGGGTCGTCCAAGGTCTACTCGTGGGCCTGGGGTGCATGCCCGATAGGAACCCTTCAGGAGAGAATGATTCAGGAGAGAATAGAGAAGCTCAAAGAAGAAGAACGTCAGTTACAGGAAAAAATGCAGAAGCATGAAGCTGAAAAGGAAGCAGAGAGAGAACAACTTAAAGCCGCACTTAGACAAGAATTGATAGGGGAAGTTGCAACAATGATCGTGCCTTATCGTCAGGCTTTACTGCAAGAGGTAACCAGAATATAATTTGTGCATGTTTATTTCTGTTGTGTTCTAAATTTGCATAATGTCGCTAATATCTAGCCTCCCCTCTTTTAAAATCCTCAGCGTACCCCAGCAAACAACAATAATACAACTGAAGTTGATGCTAGGACCACCGAGGATAACATTGATGCAAGGCCAGTACTGCACAGCCAAGAAACAAGGAATCAGGTATCGACAATAATTGGTTGTGATTGAAAATATATATAAATATGTCGCTAATCTCTTGCCTGCCCACTTTTAAATTGCACAGCATACCCCTCAAACCAACAATAATACAACTGATGATGAAGCTGGGAGCACTGAGGAAAACCTTGCTGCAACACAAGTAGTGCATAGTCAAGAAACAGCAAACCAGGTAACAACATCGAACAAGCATTCCAATCATGATGGTTTTTTGCATTAAATTTTACCTAACATTGTTCCAAGAACTTTATTATGATCCAGAATGCTCCAAGCACCATTGTCACAACCGAAAAAAGCACTTTGGGACCAACCAGAAATGCTAAAACTACCAACATTGCAAAGAGTCTGTTCAATGAGAATCGCGCTAAAGGTGCAGGAGCTGTTGAAGGATCCAGATTCATTAGTATACAGCAGCTTATATCTGGTGCTAAAACATGAGCAGGCAAAAAGAAATTACAACATGTACGAACTGGAATTGTGCTTTTAATATTGTTGCATATTGATTCCAAGACAAAGTAGCTTCACAAGTTTTAATCCACTTGTTTGTTTCTCTTCACCCTACACATGATCTAGAGTTGGCCGCAGTGATCCATGCCTTAAAAATATGGAGACACTATCTGATGGGCACTCACTGCAATATCTATACCGATCACAAGAGCCTCAAGTACATTTTTACCCAAGCCGACCTTAATATGCACCAAAGAAGATGGTTAGAGCTGATCAAGGATCATGATTTGGAAGTGCATTATCACCCCGGCAAAGCCAATGTAGTAGCATATGCTCTTAGCCGCAAGACCCATTGCAATTGCTTGTCGGCACCCAACTTCACAGAAACTCTATGTCATGAGATGGGAAAACTTAGTTTGAAATTCATTTCCCATGGCACCCTCGGTCATGTTTCTATTGAATCTGCCTTGGAAGACCAAATTGGGTCGGCACAGTCAGAAGATGAGGAAATAACGCTAATTAGGGGAAAAATTGCACAAAAGGATGAGGGGTATAAGCAATTTCGCCATGATGAAAATGGGAGAGTGTACTATGAGAGCCGACTGGTTGTTCCATCTGACCCTGATCTCAAGAAGCAAATCCTAGATGAAGCCCATCTCTCAAAATTCTCAATTCATCCTGGCAGCAATAAGATGTATCATGACCTCCGTCAAACTTTTAGGTGGAGTGGAATGAAACCAGAAATTGCGCACTATGTCTCTGAGTGTGACACGTGTCAACGTGTTAAGGCAAGCCATTTGAAGGTAGCAGGTACCTTGCAACCGCTACCTATTCCGTCATGGAAATGGGAAGACATTAGCATGGATTTCATTGTTGGATTGCCCCCTACCTCTCAGTGACATGATTCCATTTGGGTTATTGTGGGCCGCCTCACCAATTCTGCACACTTTGTTCCTGTTCACACCACCTACACGACCAAGAAGTATGCAGAGTTGCACCTCGACCGCATTGTTTCCCTGCACGGTGTACCAAGGATGATCATATCTGATCCAGGTGTTCTGTTTGTAGAACGTTTTTGGGAACAGTTACAAACTTCACTTGTCACTAAGCTGATCCGTAGCTCGACATATCACCCTCAGACAGATGGCCAGATAGAGAGAGTGAATCAAATCCTAGAAGATATGCTACGAGCTTGTGTCATCCATTATGATAAAAATTGGGATAAATGCTTACCATTGCAGAGTTCTCTTACAACAATAGCTACCAGGCTAGCTTGAAGATGGCACCATTTGAAGCCTTATATGGTCGGAGGTGTCGAACACCCTTAAATTGGTCACAAGTTGGGAAAAGGCAAACATATGGTCCTAATCTAGTAACTGAAGCTGAAGAGCAAGTTAGGGTGATTCAAGCCAGTCTCAAGGCAGCCCAATCTCGACAGAAGAGCTACTCCGACATGAGGAGGAGACCCCTGCAGTTTGACATTGGTGATCATGTATACCTCCGAGTCTCCCCGACCAAAGGAGTGCAACGGTTTGGAGTGAAGGGGAAATTGGCTCCCCGTTACATTAGCCCTTATGAGATTGTGGAAATCTGCGGACCCGTTGCTTATTGGATCCAATTACCTGAACAGCTCTCAGCCATTCACAATGTCTTCCATGTCTCTCAACTGAAGAAGTGTCTCCGAGTCCCGACTGAAATCTTGGAGCCGGAACGACTTGAAGTAGAGCCCGACTTATCCTATGCAAAATATCCTGCCAAAGTCCTCGACCGTAAGGAGAGGTACACCCGACGACAAGTTGTGAAAATGTACAAGATTTTGTGGAGTAACCACACGGAAGATGAAGCAACATGGGAACTAGAGGAATATCTGAATAAGCACTTTCGAGGTTTTCTTTTCAGCCAAGGAGGTAAGACCCCCAAACCCCACTAGTTATCTTTACACCCGAATCTCGGGACGAGATTCTTTTTAAGGGGGGTAGGCTGTAACGACCTAGGTTAACTCAGTCAAGTTAAATCTTAAGACAAGTCCCCTAATCTGGTTAACTCAGCCTTTCTTGAGCTAAACCAGCTAAGTCTGGTTTTCAGCCCCACCTAGCGCCTTAGGGAGGGTTTATCTTTGGAAAGTTGAGCAGAACGTCAAGAAACCTCTTTATAGAAGTTGGAGAACGAAGTCCCTACCTCAGCTTTGTTAATTGGACCTTGATCCAACTCACCTCTAAAGATTCCCAAATCTGCAGCTCAAATCGGCCCCGACCCTTGAAAAACCAGCCGAACCGCCATTTTCTCTAAGTCCTGAAACCAGTGTTCCTTCAAACTTTGAGGCTTTGGATCTCCAAATTCACTACGTTTTTGAACTCGGTCCAATTACAAGAGTTGGGCCTTGGCCTGAGTACTACAACTCTTGTTATGGGAGTCAAAGTGGTGTAGTTCAGAAATTGGGAGATCAAGAGGCTGGAAATATGGACCTAGAAAAGGATCCCGCGGATCTATCGGACAAAGCGCGCCATAGCGCGCGTGCGCCCGATTTCAGAGCACCTCCGTCGTGTGGCATAACCTCACCGACGACTGCCACCTCGCCCAATCGCCGGTCGTGACAGGATGGATTAGCGCGCCTCTTTCCTAATCGCGCGTAGAAGCGCCCTGCAGACTTTTCCACCCCATCTCATCTCACCCGAGACCTCGCCGGCCGTGCCAGGCACCCTGCCGCCACTGCAACCGAAGATTGGCCGCTACCACGCCAGTACCGCCTTGCCTCCCGCGCGTATCGCCTCACCCGGATCCCCGGCCGCGCGCCCCAACGCCTTCCGGCCCTCCAATCACACCTCAGTCGTGCTGCCCACGCGCGTGCCCCACGACGATATCGCCTTCGCCAACCACCGTGCAGGCAGTGACAACTCCTTTCCCCCGCCTCACTAGTATCGTACCCCGGCAGAGCTGCTAATCCGCGCATGCTCGCGTCACATCGCTCGCCCAGTCACCTTGCTTGCAGCGCCCTCGCCTGCAGTGCACCTCCCTCCCTCCTGTCCGCCAATACCGAGTCGCCGCACCCAATCCGGCGCTTGACGCGACCAGACCATGCGCTCGACCTCGCCAATCCTTCCGCCCGGCAGAACCGCGCTCGCCTAGTGCTATCTTCCTTGCACAATGCCGTAGGATCCAGTCCCCGAAGCTCCGCTGCTCCAGCCAATGGAGACACCGATCAATCGCTGCCACGGCAGAGCACTCCTTTCTCTCTCGATCTTATCCTCGCGCCACTCGAGCTCTTTCACTTCCGCGCAGCTATAAAAAAGGTACCGCGGCCTCTCACCGAAGTTCCCTTTGCCACCACCGCCCTTGTCGCCCTTGCTTGCTTGTTCTTATCCAGCGCACTCGCCGCCGCACACTCCTCTGCTTCACGTGCAAGTGCCGCCACCTGAGCTCTCCATGGAGCTCCCCCTTCCGCCCAACACTGTGCCTTGCCAACCCCACCAGTCGCTTCGCCTTTCCTTCGCGTAGTGCTAGAGCTTGCTTGTTGTCCACAAGAAGCACCGCCGAACCTCGTCACCACCCAAAACTTAACGCCTTTCATCGTTCCGCCTCAACTTGTTGTTTTCCGACCCCAAGACCTCGCCTGTAAGACCGGAGGTAAGCTTACGACCCTGTCTGTTTCACCCGACCCCTATCCGTCTCGCCCGACCCTGTCTGTTTCACCCGACCCCTGTCCGTCTCGCCCAACCCTGTCTGTTTCACCCAACCCCTATCCGTCTCGCCCGACCCAATCTGTTCCGCCCGAACCCTGTCCGCCTCGCCCGAGGGCTCGGTTGTGTCTTTTTCTTTTGACCAAGGGTATCTGTGCAACATTTCGAGGACTGCTCTATGTTAAATCTGAGGACCCTGATGCAGTTATCCCTTAGGTCTAAAGGGTCAGATCATAAGTTTTTCCCGATCCAACTCTTTTATCTTGTTCTAAATCAATAGAAGCTTGGGTAATTCATCTTAAATCAAGGAAAAATCTGAAAAATGTGAAATCACTTGGGTTGGAATCCTCTTTCTGAGTAGAATCCAATGAAGTGGGTTTCACACTTTTCCTGTAGTTGTGCTACAGTTTTTCAGCTAAATCCTTGCAAGTGTTGTTGAAATAACCGTCTAAGTGTCTCACCCTCACATTTGCATTTCGTGTAGAGCTGAACCACGCTGACGACATGTATGAGCTGCACCCGGTGCCAGAAGACGGAGTTGTAGCCGAGCTGCCGCCTGCAGGAGCTAAAGCCGAGCACCCAGAAGATCAGTTTGCTTTCGCCCCGATCGAAGGCAAGCCCCGGAGCATAACCCAGTATTTCTAAACTTGCGCATGCCTTCATTTGTATGTATGTGCATTTATGTTACAGGATTTATTTGAAACCATAGATGCATGACTTAGTTCCCTTTGATCTGAACACTAGTTATGATAGGCCAAGTAGTTGCAATGCTTAAACAGGACTCAGTAAAAGTCGAGTGATTCCCTGTCACTCGCGAGTTATAGGAGTTGCTTGCTCTCCTTTTGGTTACAACTATACGAACGATGGACGGGGCAGGGCTCTGAGAGCTATTTTGGTGGTAGGTGGATGACCCCGTTTGTCTACTGGAAAATTTGATCAAGGTCGAAAAGTGATGGTGTTCGTGATCAAGTGTTTGAAAGTACTAATCTCATACCTAGTATGGGATGGGGAAGCCTAGTACCTGATTGAACCAGGACGTGAGCGGTTCGATCCACTATCTCTGGAACAGAGTTTCCCTTGTGGCCGCATGTGGTGACAAGTGCGGTCACAGAACGGTAGAGGCCAGGTCTGTGGAGCCTTGTACCAAGAGAAGTGGGCCCGACACGGGTCAGGGGATTGATGGGGATAGCCGACAAAGGAAGTGACCCTTGTGGTGCACGGATGTCGTGAGATTAGGTTCGCCATGCATGGTCAAGAAATTCGAATCGATTCGTCTGCCTCTCACAGTTTGGGATTGCTTGATCGCTATGCTACACTGAGTAAGAATGGAACTTGGTGGTGATGTTAATATGAATGCTTGTCATAAATTGCTTGAAAACTTTTGCTTGATTAGTATAGCTGCTAACTTAGAATGATAAACAACAGTAGAACTTGTAGCTAAAATATTGAAAGTAAGGACCTACTGTAGTCGCTTTTGGAAAAAAAAAAAACAAACCCCTCTAGCCAAAAATCTTGCATGTCTAGGTGTTGGTGGAATAGTACCACCGGTCAGTTAAGTCTTGTTGAGCTTAGTTGCTCAGCCTTGCTTGTGGCACATCTTTCAAGTGATGTTGAAGTTCCTGAGTTTGCTGCTGTTGGCACTTGGCCTCCCCAGCTTCCTCCTAGGTGGACGGTTGAGTGGGATCCCTTCTCGGACGACGAGGATAGGGATCAGTGATGTCATGATCGGCCTCATCAGTGACATCCAACCCCGGCGCTAGCTTCCGTGATTTATCTTTTCCACTGCTTGAGAACTCTGTAAAACTTTGATTTTCGAACCAATGTTGTAAGAAATTAATGGACTTGTTTAAGATGGATGATCTGTTGTATTCTCTGGAACCACTCACCTTCATGTGAGCTCTGCTTTCTTGGTCCTGATTAGTGGTTTTATCGGATGAAATCCGACGGACTGCCGAGTTAACTTGATTAAAGCATAAGGTCGCGTGTCAGGTAACTTAATTGTGCTTTATCTAGGTAAATCCGACCGGTTCCACCACACCCTTTGAGGGTGCAGGCCTCCGAGTTCCCCACACCAACCAGTAGAGCGAGGAGGGAATAGTACCTGTCCGGCTCATTCCACTGCATATCCTTCCAGTACATTCTGAGCAATGCCACGTACTGTCTGACGGATGGGTTGCCGCACGTACGGTGCATGACCCTGCAGACCGCCCGTAACTTGTGGAGGTTGTCCATGGGCTGGAAGGAGGTCGCAGCAACATGGCCGGCGATGTCAATGAGCACCTCCATAGGGAGCTCTATGAGCAATCGGCATTGCCTCCCCGATGCCATGAACGTGGAGAGGTGGAGGGTCATGAAATCTAAGGGGAAACGGTACATGAGGAGTTATAGATATTCCCCGTTGCTGGTGCCTTTGGAACTGTCGAAGAACAAGCGGAGGAGATGAGGAGACGGGGAGATCAGGTGGCGCCACCTTTTCTCAGGTATGGTGAGGAGACTGCAAAGAGGGGGAAGGGTACAGGAGGAGTTATAGATATTCCCCGCTGCTGGTGCCTTGGGAACTGCTAAAGAACAAGCGGAGGAGATGAGGAGACGGGGAGATCAAGCGGCGCCGCCTTTCTTGGGTACAGCAGGCGACCGCTGAAACAGGCCCTGCAATAACTTCCCACATCCTGTCCCGTCCCGTCCCATCCCGGTGCTATTCATTTCAAGTTTCAATCATGTCCTGCTGCTACACACTTAAAGTTCTGAACAAACACGCCTGCTTGGTGCATCTGGAAGATGACTCTCTGCCTAGTGCACCAGTTTGTCCTTGAGGATTCAGCACCAGTATTTGCACGCAAGCTATAGCATAACACAGACCTGCAGCATGACTACGACTGACATTACACCAAGATGCAGGCCTAGTACTCAAAAACTCTGTTGACTATGACTGACATTACACGGTGACGCAGCAAAACACGACACGCCCCGAGATGGTAGATGGTGGACATGACACATCAACTTTAATTATGAAGATAGCTTTCGCATGCTTTCGTACCTAGCATGAAATCATCTACATCTTGGTATCAATCCCCCTGCCCCTCAATATTCTTTTTGAGTTTCCCTAGGTAAAGGGCGGCTCTTCATGGGGAAGTGGTGCGACCAAGCTATGGACCGGGTAAACGACATAGATCAAACACGACATAGATCAAACACGATGCTAGGACATAGATCAAACATGATGCTAGATCAAACACTAGTACTACCATTACATTAACCAGTCCGAGATGCCATCATTTTTTTTTCAATCTCCGTTCAAACGATCCAGGTAAGTGTATCTTGGTGTCACGAACCCAAACCTTGGTAAAGATGTCACGCTACAAATGAAACAAGTACCTCAATGGTTTGTGCGATAAATCATGTCCTTGAGAAGATCGATTACCAATTTGCACCGAAACATTGTCTTAGCTCCCACATGAAATCACCTCAAGCCAAAGAAGGTGTGACATTGAACATGATACACCTACATGATATGCCATATATATGATACACCTATATGATACACATTCAACCTAAAAGATTCCAACTTGCAAATTCATATGCCCCTGGTACGTTGGACACATTTGAAAAAGGTCCGTTCATTGTAGAGTAAGTAAATAGTGAAGCAAATGACAAAATTTTAATACAAGGGATTGGGTAACACAATGTAAATAAAACCACGTGAAAGGGAAAAGTTGTCCAAGAAATTGGAAAAAAGAATCAATGGATTTGGACAACAAATGCAAAATTTAAACACGTTTAATGTTTTCACAATGAATCAAAACTAGAGCAGCATATGAACCCGACGCTGACAAGTGGGTCCCACATGTCAGTCACACACCGGTCCAAAACTATGTATAAGAAGGTTGAAAAGCTAGAAGTGAAACAAAACAACCAGTAACTCAATGGTGTCTGCGACATTGATATAAATCAACGATCTAGGTTCGATCCATGCCCTCCAAACTTTTTCCATTTTTTTATTTTTGCCGAAAATTGGGTTGGCGCCGGCATGCAGCCATTTACCGCCTAATAACTCACCCATTATGTGAACAAATCAAATCTTAACCTCCCCACTTCCTCATTATCCTCCCTATCTCCTCCAATTTTTTCCTTTCCCTCCTCCTACTCGGTTCCCTAACGCGCGCGCGAGGAATACGCTTCCTCGTCAGCGCGCGTGGGGAGCTGGACCCACTATGTCAGATACACGTGGGAACCGCATATCACTGGCTCTTGCTATGAAAAGTACTCTACGTTTTTAGAAACAAAATCTACTCATTGTCCCCTCCCATTCCTGGATGCACCTCGTCTGCAGGGTGACTCGTGTCACTCCTGAGTGGGCCCAATTGCTACCAGGCCCACACGTTAGTGATATCTAGCCTACATAACTGAAGGTGTGGACTCCCGCTTCCAAAGTACGCTTCCATAACTGAATGGCCCCTTCATCTCCGCCTCCTTTCAATGCCCACCTATCTCCCCCAACATGTCCCATCACAATCCCGCACGCGCGCCTCGCTTGCTCTGCTCTGCTTCCCTTCCCTCCATGGCTGACTGCAAGAAGATGCACAACTCTAGTTGGCAGCTGCGCAACAAAGCCACCGGGCGATTCAAGCAGATGATCCCAGGGATGGCTTCCACCATGGCCATCAGGGAGAAGAAGGGACTTGGCACCTCCACCAAGTGTCGACCGAGGCGCTCGATCCCTAAGAAGGTGATGCTGGAAAATTAGATTTAGTATACCACATATTTAATTTCTTGATTCGGTGATATGTTAAACTTTGCGATCTCATGATAGGCACAAGTAAGCAGTCCACATGACCCAGTCCGAGCCTACCACATCTACATTGAGTCTTCTCCCTCCAAGGACTAGCCATACGTCCAATATGACTGGCCAGACATGCCAGCAAGTCTCAAACCAGTATGTGTTCTTTATTTCGAATAAGTTCTAACACTATGTGCTGCCATGTCATGATCCAATTAAAACTAAGAAAAACTTTATTTAGTTTTGTGACCCTATTTTCCCTGTAATGAAGGTCGCCGAAGATGCCTACGAGGTTGTTTTCCCAAAGATGTCATGTACAATGATACTCACTCAGGGGAGTGATGATGAGCTCTCCGATGGACCTGAGCTATCTGGTAGGCAAGTGATGTTCCTACCCTTTAAGTTAATCATCAATTGGTTTCTATTATGTGCTATTTTGGTTTATCTAGTCAGTTTACCTTTTTCACATGCTAAGTAACCCTCTTCTAAAATGTCAGGTGTGAGAGAAGATAGAAGAGGTTCACATTGCTATCAAGCGCAAGCTGTGGAAGGGCCATTTCTACACTGTGGAAGGCAAGGACGACTAATGTTGAGGAGGGAGTAGGCTTTGTTGATGTAGAAGTATCAGTACTCTTAGTTATAAGAGTTATGTTAGTTCATCATGTCGTGGATGCCTCTTCTTTATTTTTGTAACATGAGAGGCATGAACCGTGTTTATTTTGCCAACATGTTAGTTGATGTAGAAGTAATGGATGCCTCGGCTTTATTTTGGTAACATGAGAGGCATGCACCTACTATATCAAACTAGATGCAGTTCATATGAATTAAGTAATTTTTATGTATGGGAGCTCTATCTCATCTGGTTTAGCATTTGATAAAGTTCATGGTTCATGGTATATATAATATCTTAATGTTTTCTAGAAATCAAATGTACATTAGTTCATGAAGTAAACTTTGCAACTCCAAATTACACAAAGTAATTTTTATGTATGGGAGCTCTATCTCATCTGGTTTAGCATTTGATAAAGTTCATGGTTCATGGTATATATAATATCTTAATGTTTTCTAGAAATCAAATGTACATTAGTTCATGAAGTAAACTTTGCAACTCCAAATTACACAAAGAAAATATCTTCATCTTCTCCAGGTATATTGACTAGAGCAACAACTCCATCACCAATGTAGGTGTCATCAAAATCATCTTCGTCTTTTGATATGTCCGCACGATCCGGTTCAGGCATGGGCACCACATTTTGAAGTACAGATGCATCACCAGTTAACCCTTGCATGTATGGCCTAATCCAGTTGTCAAAGCCTCCTGCTGGTCCTCAACATTAATTTGTTCCACTCCTATGATAACCGAGTCCACATTGGTATCACCAACACTGTCCTCTACTTCCGGCATGGCAAACAGGGTCCTAGGTTTCATTTTGAGGACACTGCACCATTTAGAACCTTTCTTTCCACCTTTCACATAACACACTTGCTCCGCTTGTGTTGCCAGGATGTATGGATCATCTGAGTAGCAAAACCGAGTGGTATCAATATCGATAATCCCAAATTTATCTTTATTGTACCCTCTAAATTTTCTCTTAGTTGGTGCAGGAACATCATACCAGTCACACTCGAACAATGCGACTTCATGCTGGTTAGGAAAATCAAGGATGATGATTTTTTTTTTAATCACTCCGTACCATTCCATGCCATCATTGCCCTTGACGACAACACCACTATTCTGTGTTGATAGATTTTTCTCTACATCTGATGTTTGGAAGAAAAACCCATTGATGGAACACATGTTCCTCACACTAACTATTTGTTCTGGACCACGAGACAGAGAATAAATCATTTCATCTTCTTTTCCCTCTGCATGTAGGTTCCTGATCTACGCTTAGAAATGTTTGGAAAATATGTTATGAACAAATATATTCAAGTGTGATGAATAAAATTGAACAGAAATATATATGACTCACTTTACGCTCGAACCAATGTACAAATTCAGCCTTGTGCCTTCTATCAACATTATGCGAGTTGGTGTTCCTCAATTCGTCCATGTTCTCACTGATGAAACAATAAACTTATGTCAGTTAGATAGTGAACACAATATAAAAAAATACATAGGATTAAATATAGCTTACTTTATCCATGGACTGGCCTCATCACAGTTGGATATTATGTAGTGCCTCATCCTGCGCAAGTCATCAGGAGAAGGTATCTCCATATTGTGCCTATGACTACTTTTCTTTCTAGTGAAGTTCATGCTCGCAAATACACTTAGACCAGCATGTGGTTCACTAACAGTGCTCCTTTCTTGATGCTTTGGCTAATTCAGCTTTGTACTAATACCTTCAAAGAACCGAGAACAGAATGTAAGGCACTCCTCCGAGGTGTACCCCTCTGCTATTGAACCCTCTGGGCACGCTTTATTCCTCACATAGCCTTTGAGGGTACGTAGGTACCTCTCAACTGGATACATCCATCTATAGGAAATAGGGCCCCCGAGTTCAGCCTCCCAAGCAATATGAACTTGTAAGTGCATCATAATATCAAAAAATGCTGGAGGGAATATCATCTCAAGCCGACAAAGGGTCTCTCCAATCGATTTGGTAAGTTCTTTCATCTCAATTTGCTCAAGCTCCTTTGAACATACCGAACTAAAAAACCTGCTGAGCTCAACCAATGGGATCACTACTTCTTCAGGCAATATTTGACGCACCACCAAGGGTAAAAGTTTTTGTAATATAACATGGTAGTCATGACTTTTAAGTCCAGCAACCTTAAAACCATTGACATCAACACATCTCTTGATATTTGAGGCACAGGCATCGAGCATCTTAACACCTTGAAGAAAATTGCACAGAATTTCCTTCTGATCATCACCTAACTTGTACAATGTTGGTGGCAAAGTGTATTTTCCTTTATTGTCGAATAATAGATGTTGATCCTGCCTGATACCCAATTCTTGCATATCGAGTCTAACCTTCTCACTGTCCTTACTTTTACAAGCCAAATCAAGCATAGTCCCTAGCAAGCTCTCACATATATTCTTCTCAATATGCATCACATCGAGATTATGGTGTATAAGCAGATAATCCCAGTAAGGAAGGTCAAAGAAAATACTCTTCTTCCTCCAGTTGTGCCATCTATTATCTTCATTGTGTTGCTTCCTCTTCCGTGTAGTAGTCGCTCAAAAAGTGACTTGCTCGAAACTCTTGTACTGCTCCACTACTGGTGCACCACTGAGGGGCACTTGAGTCTCCCTCATTTCTACCTTATTTTTGAAGCTGACCTTGTTCCTCCGCCACCTATGGTTCGTAGGTAAGAAACAATAATGCCCATGTAGCAATGCTTTCAACCATATTTTAACCACAAGTAATTAGTATCCTTGTGACAATAAGGACAAGCAAACCTGTCTTTTGTGCTCCAACCAGATAACATTGCATATGCAGGAAAATCATTAATTGTCCAAAGTAGCATTGCACGCAGAGTCAAATTTTCCTTTTTTTCCGCATCCCAAGTATCAACTCCATTGTCCCATAGCTCTTTAAGCTCATTGATTAGAGACTGCAAATATACATCAATGTTAATTCCTGAAGATTTAGGCCTAGGAATTGGCATTGACATCATCCAATAGGATTGTTTGAAGCACAACCAAGGATGTAGGTTATAAGGAATTAGGATCACTGACCATGCAGTGTAAGTCACATTCAACATCCCAAATGGATTGAAGCCATCCGATGCATGTCCCAACCTAACATTACGTGGATCACTTGCAAATGCACTATACTTGGCATCTACGTGCCTCCATGCCTTTGAGTCAGCTGGGTGCCGCACTTTCCTATCTTCAACCAATTATTCCTTGTGCCAACGCATATGCACCGATGTGGTATCGTTCATATATAATCTCTGCAGTCGAGGAATAAGTGGAAAATACCTCAGTATGTTACGAGGTAAGAGCTTCTTCTTTACTCCACCAGTGCCATCACCACCACACTCTAAATATGTATCTTTCCACCTACTCTCCTCACATTTTGGACATGCGTTCAGCTTCTCGTACTCTTCTCCACGGAATAACACATAGTTATTAACACAAGCATGAATCTTTTGGTAGTCCAAACCAAGGTCTCGAACTACCTTTTGAACTTTGTCCAGGGTATCTGGGACACAATGGTCCTTGGGGAGCACATTGCAGAATAATAACAGTACTTGCTCTAGAGCATTGTTGCTAATACCGAACATGCACTTAATCTGATATAGCCTCACAATAAAAGATATTTGGGTAGTCTCCTTGCAACCTGGGTACAGTTCTTTCCTAACTTCTTCCATTAAGTTGAAAATTTTTCTTGCTGATTCATTTGGCTCCTCAATATTATCACCTCTAATTTCACCATGAATGGCACCACTAATTAGCGATGAAAGCAGTTTAGTGGATGAGACACCATCATCATGATCACCTTCTTCACCTTCACAAACGTCCCGATCATCATTGTCCACAACAATACATTTAGCAGATCTGCCAGTATGATGTGTTTTTTTTTGTAATATGGATCAAACCCTCTGGTATTTAAGTGCAACCCAACAACTTCTTTATTTTGATATGCCATGCGACGACATCCTCTACATGGACAGGGCACTGTCTGTCCTGGAAAGGTGCCATCAAAGGTATCTTCAATGAATTTAGCAACTCTGTTTTGCCATGCAACATCTGTATTTGACAATTCCATCCAACTACGATCCTCATGATCATGTGCTATATTACAAAAAACCCAACTAATAATGTTAGCAAAGGTTTGTACTACTATACAACTCCTGAATAACCTGCATAAAAAATAGGTTCCTCCATCAGTATTATTACTATCAACAAGTATTATAAAAATTGAATGAATATACATACTAATTGAAGAACTCAAGTTTATCAGCATGCACATTAATTGCGATAGATCTGGATCGATTTTATACCTTGCATTGAGAGGATGGAATCGGACAACGCCCATGTTGTTCCGTGTCGAGAGATCGTGGAGGACTAACAAGGGGACTCTTCCTTGGCACTCGGCAACTCGCGCGCTAGGGAAGACGACGATAGGCGGTGATCATGCAACAAAGGCAGCATCACACGAAGAAGGGGAGGAGTCGTACGAAGAAGGAGGGGAGGCGATGAGATCGTGGAGGACTCACAAGGGGATTCTTCCTTGGCACACGGCAACTCGCGTGCTAGGGAAGATGATGGCAGGTGGTGATCGCGCAACGAAAGCAGCATCACGCAAAGAAGGGGAGGAGTTGTGTGAAGGAGGAGGGGAGGCGACGCTAGGAGATAGATCAGGATTAGGCCTCTCAGCTCGTGAAAGAAAGGCCTGCCATATGTGTGGGCCAAAATAAAGGCCCACCAACATAACCAAGCTGGCGGCACCCACAAACTCATCTATTGCAACCATGCGTTTGTCGGGCATGCACCCCAGGCCCACGAGTAGGCCCTGAACTACCCACTAAGGGACGTACTCGGACACGATCAAGACAAGGGGGCTACGCAGCAAGAGGCGTATCCCACTCGGACTAGTTAGGTGTGCATATGGAAAGTCCTTGGTCTACACCGAGTAGAACTCTGTAATCGTACCCGACTAGGATTCAAACTTGTAACCCAGCCCCCCCCCCCGAGTATATAAGGGCGGGCAGGGACCCCCTCAAAGACAACAACTCCAGTTCATCTAAGATCAATACAACCAACTCATAGGACGTAGGGTATTACGCGATCTAGCGGCCCAAACCGGTCTAAATCGTGTTCCTTGCATCACCATCGACTCCTTGATTCTTGACGGCCCTTACCGCATAAAAGATCACCTAGGGTACCCCCTAGGCGGGTTGCCGGTCTAAAACATCGACAGCTGGCGCGCTAGGTAGGGGAGCTCGTCGAGTTTCTCTGCGCGAGCTCGATGGCACCTGTCGTTATCAAGCCTGTTTTCACCTTTGAGGCTGGCGCAACCTTCATTTCGGATCCTGGCTTTGTATCGTTGACAACGCTGGATCATTTCAGCGCCAAATCATCAACATCCAGGAGAAGAAATCTCTCAACAAAAGCTTTCCTCAGCCAAAAACAGAGGATTCGGCTAGGAAAAAACCGAAATTTCAAAATCAACAACCCCGAGTTCGACTACGCTGCGAACTCGGCCCTAGTTTGAACTAGTCGGTCCCAGTCACTTCCCAAATTGACTTCGACTCCAAAATGGTTCCCATACGGACTCCGCACTGCAGCCGAAGTCCACCAAGGTCTCCTCACTCGTACTCAACTCAAACATGGGAAAGGCGATGATGACGACTCTGTCTCGAACTACGTCCTAGAGATCCCACTGTCAGGACCAGCCCAAGGTCTGGTAATAACTTCAACATCGCAAGGCAGATTCGTTCACTGGCCAGGAATGAGATCATCCCTCCTCGCCCGCGACTACGAGTCACACCTCGTCGCTCACATAGACAACCTCCCGTACCAGGAAGGTGTCCCACTCACCTCCAGCCGCGAGGAAAGTTCCACAGAAATCGCAACATCAACCTCTGGAAGCTACTACGAAGATAGAGAAGTCTTTATTATTACTCAAAATAACAACGCGGGTACTAGCCAATAGAGAACCCCTCGACGAATAGCACAACTCGACAACATCTCAGAGGATGAGTCATCAGCTAATGCCCCACAAGATGAAACTTCCAATCAAAGAAACCAAAGAAGGATGCGCAATGTTACTCGGGCTGAACGCCGACAAATGCTGGCTACAAACATTCCCATCACAAACAACAAAGTAGTCAACCAACCAAGGCAACATAGCCAAGGTCCAAGTAAACACAACGTTCCAGTATGACAAAAAGATGTTGGAGAGGTCAGCTGCACCAACTCCGCAAAAAGTCCTCGTCATATCCGGAAAAATTATGAAGTATCAAATTTCAGCGATCTGCGAGAAAGAATCAACAGTCGACATGAGCGAGAAGTTGACAATTACAACCACTTTCCTGCCTTCAAAAATCAGGTAATGAGGACAAGATTACCCAAAAAGTTCAAACCAACAGGAATCACCAAGTATGACAGCAAGCAAGACCCAATTCAATGGCTCCGATGCTACTCGTTGGCAGTCCAGGCAGCTGGGGGCAACAATGGCACCAAAGTCATCCATTTTCCCATATGCATGGAACTCGCGCCCCTAACATGGCTTGAGTCACTCAAGCCTAGATCAATCGACTCTTGGGCAGACTTGACAAAAGCTTTCACTAACAACTATGTCGGCTCCATGAAGGTGAAACCCTACGCGACTACTTGCATCGATTCTTCGAAAAGAAGGCCACTATAGTCGACATTTCAGAAACAGACGTCATCGAGTGCTTCCAAAATGGCCTATATGATCGACGAACATACCAAGACTTTGGCAGACGACGACCAGCCAATGTCAAGGACCTCAAATTCATGGTGCAACAACTGGCAAATGAAGAAGACAAAGAGCGAGAATGGTTCGGCTCTCACCGCAACCGCGGACGCAACAATAACAACAATGACCATGATAGAAATCGACACAGCGATACTCGAAATAACTTTTCGACAACACCATTGCCTCCATGACTAACTCAAAAAAGAAGGGATCCTGCAAAAACAATGAAGGGCCAAGCTTCACCGAACTACTCAAAATAAAACATAACAGCACAGCAAAAGACTACAAGCAATTGCCTACTGGCGGTCTGCATTTAAGCCTCAGGCTTTTACAATATCACAAGGCCACTCAGGTCTACCAACTACAAAGGAAAGAGCCCACACGCAAGTAAGCTGCGCAAAACGCAGCCATATCCAGGTCCTCCTCCTAAACAACATCAGAAACTCCTGCATCGCCGCTACCTCGACAGCGGCAATGATGAATCCCGCGTGCTGCATAAGGGAGAAAAAACAAGGCTGCTCTCTTGCTAGCCTTGTCGAGCCGTCCCACACCGCAGGCCACACCTCCACCTCTAAGAGAGCCGGATAAAGACCATGGAATTCATCACCCATCACCCGCGAGTTTCAGCATGTACCCAGCTGGATCACGAGCTGCAAGATGAGGCGCGTGATGAAACCTCCTACGAGGATTCTTCTAGCATCGCGGCTATCCCTACGAGTGCTAGAGTCTGTGGAGGGAAGGTGGCTCTAACCTACGAGGAATCTTCTAGCACCGGAGTACTCTTTGAAGGCTCTCTACACTCAAACAACAGTAACCGAAGGCAATCCATCGCTACTCAAAGCCTGATCCCGGTCGACCTCCACGACAGTCTATTTATAGCCAAGCGCCACAACTACCAACCACCCGGGAGTTACTATTCGCTCGTGACTGATGAGTCAGGATGCTCCCTGACTCTGCCCACATGAAAGCATTCATGCCACAAAAGACAAAAGAGCACAGTACACCCGTGCACCCCCTTCCAAGAGTAAAAGAACAGAGTACTCGACAACCGCACGACTACTCGACTAAGCACTCAGAACGGCTCCCAATAACAAAGGATGGACAAGTATTCATTTTAAACAAAACATCATCTCAAGTACTTGGAAGCTTACAAGGGTACACCAAGCCTAAGGCTCCTCCAAAGATACAAATTTAGACATCTTCGAAGCAATTGGCTCAGCCTCCTCGAGGTATTGCGCATAAGCTTCCTCCGTGCAGTTGCAAGCAACACCGTCACCAGCTGCCGTCAAATCTGCTCGCGGGTAATAAGACTTGACCACAGCAAGGATTTGTTTACATCCAGCCTTGCAGAGGCCAGCAACCTTGCCTGGAGTAGCCTTCAAATGGTCGACCAATGAACGGGGCCCTGCGTCATCTTCAAGAGGAGCAATGGCATTCACAAAGTCTTGAGCAGCATCAGTCAACTCTTGAAGCTCGCCTCGAAGCCTTCCTATGGTCCGGCTGTGATCCCTACAGGCTACCATGGCCATAGCAAGCATCACTCCATTCTGGTTCTTCCTGTCCCACTGATGCTCGCATGCAGCCTGCGCTTCAGCTAGCGAAGCCCGAAGACGATTAACCTCATCAGCTACTCAGTCATGCGTGTTCCTCCAATCAAGGAGCTGGCTACTCGCAACAGCCTCTTTCCTCTTGAGCTCTGCAAAAAATCAACAAGTTCAAAAACCTCAAGTACAATCAGATATACTCAAAAAATAGCAAGTACTCACCTTGATACTTTTTGTTCAAAGACTTATAGCGGCTCTCCAACTTTTCCTGCAAAACCTTGTGATCTCTCCGCTCAACGGCAAAGGACTTCGCAGCGTCCTCATGAACCTTCAAAGATTCAGTAAGATGGCTGCACTCTTGTTCCAATTGTGACAACCGCTGCACCGAGTCATTTCGCTCCTGGAGGGCCCGAGCATTCCTTTGAGCTCTATCATAGAGATCCTGCAAATAAAAGCAAATCGTCAAGTTTTCAGTAAACAACAGTCAGACTAAAGAAACAACACACCTGAAAGCTCTGGATAGCTCTCCGAAAATCCAACTCCAAAGGAAGCCCAAGTATTGAACCCTCATCACTCTTTACAACATGAGGATCTGGAGCTGTACCCAAGGTTGTACCTGAAATGTCGTACATTAGTGAACACAACACAATGACTACAATACCAGTATCCCGACTACATACCTGGTGCAGCTGGCTCTTTGGCCTTAACCACATCAACCAAAGCTAGAACACCACCAGTGGATGTCGAGGAGGGTACACCACCAGAACCCGAAGGAACTGCAGGATCCTCCACCAAGCGGAGTACTTCTTGAAGCATGGACATGGTAGCTCCAAGACAACTAGTGTCAACCTCGGATACATCATCAACGGACAAAGCAACCAAGGGAGCAGAAAGAGTAGTCGAGGGACAAGACTCCACTCCTGCCTCCACAGGGATAGTGTCCTCCGCATCCCTGCATCAAAATACAAAGTCACCACACGACTTTCAGAAAACTCGAAGACACATTACAAAGAAAGATTTAAAAACTCACCGAGTTGACCGTGGCGGCAATCGCATGCGCTTCTTCTCGGCAATAGGCGGTCGAGTACTCAGCACCACAGGATCAGCTGAAGGTGCGATATTCTCGCTAAGTCCTGCAAAAACAAGGTCAAGACTACAATAAATTCGGACTAACGAAAAAAGTCGGAGAGAAAGCTCACCACTAGCGATCACATTGGACAATAAAGAGCCAGCAGCAACTATTGACGATCCTCCCTTCGCAACATCCGCCACTCCAGCAGGCAAACCAAAAACTGCCTGGTCAGGGACCGGCAGCTCGGTAGCCGACGGGGTCTGGACTGTTGGCTCGGGGGCTACTCCAGCATCTGCTGGTGGCACCTCCACTGGCACTTCTTCAACAGATGCAACATCAACATCCCTGGCGGTCATGACTACCTCATCAGAAGTAGCCTCATCACCACCAAGGGTCGAGTCGACAACCTTTTCAGGCAACCAAAATCATCAAGAGACTACAAGATAAACTCTACCAGTTACCAATGAATACACAACTACATACCTTGGTACTCTGTGACTTCTCGGGAGTCAAACTCGAGGTTGAGGCAGACTTAGCACCAGGCCTCTTACGAACTACTCGACGTTTCTTCGCAGGAGGAGAAGGCTCATCTTCTAACTCTTCAACAACTAACTCCTCCTCAGAATGCGCCAGATAGCCAGAGAGAACCCAGGACTGCAAAATAAGTTATTAATCAAACAATGTCCCAACATCTCGAAAAATACAAGTCAAGCCAAAAACATACCTCTTGTGGCCCATACCAAGCATCAAATTGGCGAAGAGTTGAAGAAATAACCGGTACTTCTTCATAATTTCTGAAGAACTTGGCTAGCAGCGCCTCCACATCATCATCAGATATATCCTCAGGAGACATACGTGACAGATCATTAAATCCTGAGTACTCCAAACCCGAGTGAGCTCGCTGCTGCAAAGGCTGAACTCTCCTCTTAAGAAAGCTGGCAGCCACATTAATGCCAGTCAAGCCCAGCGACTTCAACTCGACAATCTGGCTCAGCAAGTCATCGATCTTAGGAGTATCTTCAAGCTCGCTCACCCAGTTCTCCGCATGCTTTGGGGCATGACTAGTGACTACAGGCAAGCGAGGATCATGGTTCCCAATATAGAACCACTTCCTTTTTCCAATCATCATGGGAATCCGTCAAGTTATAGTCAAGATAAGCACCCAAGTTCCTAAGTTGGAACCTGGCACCTCCAAAAATCTCTGTCCTAATAGCACTAGGTTGAGGCTTACAACAAAACATTTTTCTAAACAACTCAAGGCTAGGAGGAACGCCCAAGTATACCTCGCACAGGTGTACAAAAATGGACATATGAAGCACACCATTGGGGTTCAAGTGAACTAGCTGAAGCTTATAGTACTCGAGTATACTTCTGAAGAAGTCGGATGAAGGCACTACCAGTCCTCTCTCGACAAAGTGTGCAAGCATGACAGTCTCATTTGGATGCTCTTCGAACTGCCACGCGTTACCAAAGGCAGGCCTCTACTCGAGTACCTCCTTTGGCTGGAGAAGCTTGGCATCAACAAGCACCTGAACAGCCACTTCCTTCATCACAGAATTCTTCCACGTGATTCCAGGCGGTGGCGGCGCAGTCTGGTTCGTCGGACCAACCTTCGGCGCCGGCAGAACTAGCTCTTTCCCTTTCTTCGATTTGGATCTCAACTTACCCGCCGCCGGAGCCTGCCCCTGAGTTTTCTTGGATTTCTTCCCCATTTTCTTGGTGCGCATCAGACGATCTCAGCCGTAGCAAAGGAAAAAAGGAGTCAACCTCTGATCTCTATCAAAAAACAACAACAATGGCGGTGGTGGCACTGGAAAATTGCGACGACGCAAAGAGGAACAAGAAAAACGGGAAGAAGGGACAAAACAGATCTGCTACAATGAAACGTAACCCTAACCATAAGGGGGCCCTCTCGTTATATCTCCTCCACCTCCGGATTCCAAGCGTCAGTTACGCAACGGTCAGGTATAAAACAGATTTATTGCCACAATATCCAATGGCTACTCAGATTAAAGGGCTTGACCACTTTATCGACAAAAATCGCCTAAGTGCTCGGGGGCTGCGGGTACCGTACCCAATGGACAAAGTTTTCTTTTTCAGCTATCAGAGAGAAACAGCCAAAAAGCAGAATTGACCCTAAGCTTGACTCTTCAACTCAAACTAAGGCTCGGGGGCTACTCCATATGGAGTGCGATTGTCATCGCACTACCATATAAAATTCTTAGAACAGAAGTAGCTCGAAGGAAAAAAGAGTACCTTCCAGCCATGCGACAGTACTCGAGTACTTTGGACACTACAACCACTACAAAGAACTACTCGGATGGTGGCCTCAGTACTCGAAACTGTGACACACGACTACAAAGTACTCGGGAGCTTGTCGGGCATGCACCCCAGGCCCACGAGTAGGCCCTGAACGGCCCACTAAGGGACATACTCGTACACGATCAAGACAAGGGGGCTATGCAGCAAGAGGCGTATCCCACTCAGACTAGTTAGGTGTGCATATGGAAAGTCCTCGGTCTACACCGAGTAGAACTCTAAAATCGTACCCGACTAGGATTCAAACTTGTAACCCTGCCCCCCCCCCCCCCGAGTATATAAGGGCGGGCAGGGACCCCCTCAAAGACAACAACTCTAGTTCATCTAAGATCAATACGACCAACTCACAGGATGTAGGGTATTACGTGATCTAGCGGCCCGAACCTGTCTAAATCGTGTTCCTTGCGTCACCATCGACTCCTTGATTCTCGATGGCTCTTACCGCATAAAAGACCACCTAGGATACCCCCTAGGCGGGTTGCCGGTCTAAAACACCGACAGCGTTCCCCTACATTGCAATGACTATATATTATTGCAATAGCACCTTTTGTCTAGCAACGATTCGAGTGTTTGTTGTTATAACCAAGATTTCTTTTGCAACAATATCATTTTTGTTGCCATATATAATACTAGTTGCAACGATTCATATTAGCATTGCACTATCTAAGACTCATTTGCAACATTTTCTATTTTCGTTGCTCCAATATTTCTTTTGCAACAACACCATTTTAATTGTAATAACCAAGATTTTTTTTTGCAACAACACCGTGTTCGTTGCTATATCTAAGACTCTTTTGCAACGTACAATAGTACTTATCACAACATGTTATAATCGTTGCAATATGAACAACTATTGCCACCACTATAAAATAGCGTGGCAATAACGTCGCTGCAATTACAACCAACATATATTTGTTGCGATATAGCGTACCTATTGCAACCACTAAAATTGTAATCACAACGCTACAAAAATGGTGGCAATATGACACCCTATTACAACCAACAAGGACTATTGTCGTAATAATCCCAATGTATTGCAACGAAAATCGTCTGTTGCAAAAAAAAACCATAGCATTAGTGACAAAACCTTGTAGTGCACATATTATCTAAACTTTCATGATAGACATAGTATGAAATCATGATAGACATATTATCTTGACAATGCAAGCAATACAGGCATAGTATTTAAACTTTCATATAGTTGAAGCCACATATTATTACAAGGCAATGCAAGTTCAATAGATATTATCCGTCACTTGATAGTATAATTTATAGATGAACTAGTTTCTTCACTTCTTGAGCTATTTCAGTAGCCATCTCTTCCTCATCTTCTCTGGAAGTGCCAACAAAGACTCATACTTACGTGCATCACCGGTCAGGATATCAAATAGGTCCAACAAAGTGTCTTCATCCAATCCTTCTACATCATTCAGTGTGTTTAGAATTTCTTTCGATGTTGGGCCTTTAGGGGCTTCCTCCTTGAGTGCTTCAGCGAACTTGTCCATTTTTTCAGCCATCATAGAGATAAAAGAGTCACCTGACTGTTGTCTCTTTAAACTTCCTGAAGTTGCTGATGATGTGAGCTCTTTGTTACTAAGATCTTCCTTACTCATGTCTTTTGAGCTCTCAGCTGCCATCTTTGCCGCTTCACCGGTAGCATGGTCTTTGCCAAACACCAAGCTAATTGAATCCCAGTATAAGACAGTCTTGTGCCTGTACCCAGCAGCTTCTTTGTTTTTTCTACAGAAAACAAATGTTGTACTTGGTTAGAAAACAAGTGTAGAGCAATTTCTTTTACATGCAGAAAATGCCGGCACTATGTATGCATCTGTTACATGCAGGATGTGAAGCCTCATAATTTACATCTGTTACATGCATCTGGAACTTTCAAACTTGATACAGTTAATAGACACGTGATGTCGTACCGTGAATAGACATGCATCTATAAGCCATCAGATATGTGAGAACCTACTGCATCTAGTAATAATTTCAGAAAACAAAACATTACTGAAGCACTTTATACAAGACAGATGGCATCTAGGATAGGCTGAAGAACAAAGTGAATTTTTAGCAAAGTTGTAATTGCATGGCAACCAGCCGACCAGACACATCTTACAACTCGGTACATAATTGGTCAGATCAAAAAAATGCTGGTAGCTAGAGAATCACCATTCACTTCTAAAACATGCATACACTGTTCACATAAAGTTGGGGCTGGGTTAATGAATCATCATTGGTACTTCGTAGCAACATAGCTATGAGTTATACAGGGTTTGTCAAACAGTAAACTCCATGACTAGAAAACTAGACAATAGAATAGTACTGCATATAACAATAAACAGTGGTACGAGAGAACACCATGACATATAATAATAAACAGTGGTATGAGAGAACAGTAATGCATATAACAATGTTATATAACAATAAACAGTAAACTCCATGACATTAAATAGTGGTATGAGAGAACACAACTTACAACTGCATATAACAATAATAAATACGATTGAAACTTACCACCACATATTCTTCCCATACAGCATCACTATCAACAGATATTTTGTTTTTTTCCAATCCCAACCAAATCCACTTGATTCCAGCATACCATTGATGATAGTGTAGTGTTTGTCAAAGGTCTTATTCCTCACCATGATGTTGTCTTTTGTGATATCCACATTACACTTTTCTCAGACATTCTTGATAGCAGCTGTATAGACATGAGACTTCCATCCATTTTGGCATCTGTCACCCTTGTTATAGTACTCCACAAATGTGTCAAGAAGAGCCTTGTCCATGTCATCATTCCAAGAAATGTAACTCCTACCCGAGCCTGACTTCTTGCCCTTCTCCCTACAGGAAAAAAGTTCACAAAGGTTATCCTTAAATATTAAGGAGCAACACCAAATATCATAAATTTGAGCATGCATTGATGATAGAATTTATCATATATTGACCACGTCTCGCTTGGTAGTCAGCAAACATTTGGTTAGCTTTGGTATCCCTAAAATTGCTTCATTCATTTGATGATTGAACATTGGTAATCGTACCCACTTCACTTTGAACTTCATGAGGTTCAACAGATATTACTTGATCAACTTGGTGTATATGTAAGTCATCCATATCTCTCTGTCTATCAATTACAAAGTTATGCAATATGCAGCAAGCATTAATGATCCTAATCTGCAAGAATTTAGTAGAAATGAGTTACATGCTAGGGTCATTCAGAGGTGAATTTCAAGCTAGGTTACTAACTACAGAATACCTGATTTTGTAAGTCAAAATATGAGTTGCTTCTTAGTATAGCCCACCTCATCTTCAATAGCTCAAATGTTCTCTCTATCACATTTCTAGCAGTTGAATGCCGCAAATTGAATAGTTCTTTGGCAGTGGATGGTTTATGCCCTTGAGCAGCCCCCTCATTCAAGTGGTAGCGAGTGGATCGATATGGAGCAAGAAAGCCCAGTCCATTGGTGTATCCAGCATCTACTAGATAGTATTTCCCACTTGGAATAACAAATGCATCGTCCCGAGACATCGCATCATGTAGCACATGTGAATCTGAAGCCAATCCTTCCCATCCCGCTAAGACGTAAACAAATTTCATGTGACGATCACAAACCCCCAAAATATTGGTGGTAATCTGTTGCTTTCTATTCCTATACCTCCCTTGGTCAGCCACAGGCACAAAAACATCAATGTGTGTACCATCTAATGCTCCAAGGCAATCTTCAAATCACTTCCACTTGGAATCCTCAGGTTGTACAGCTGATGGATTAGGAAGCTTGATAAATTCATGGCATAACGATAGAATACCTCTCAACACCTCATTGAAGTGACAGCAGATTGGCTCAAGTGACCATCCATATGAGCTACGAATCATCCTCATCTTAGTGCCATGACCCACCACAAGCAAAAAGATTGCTACCTTTTCTTCTACCGACACATTTTTGTTATCACACATACCACATCTCTTACGTAAGATGGCACATAGGTCATAAAATGATCTCTTAGTTTGGCGCAAACTATCATAGCAATAGACATTTGATCCTTGGTACAAATTTCTTAGCATTTGTTTGTGTGTAGCTACATCTCTCTCAACAACTTCATCCGGATCAACAATATGTCTAGGTCTCTTACGCTGATACCAGTGCACAATCATGCTCATGACAGCAGAAACAAATAAAACAGCCACTCTTTTTCTCTTCTTCCTAAGCATCTCTCTCATTTGATCCATGCTTGTATTAACCAAGTCTATGTTGTGGTCAAGCATCTAAAGCACATATGCAAAAAGGAATATTTTAATTTATCATAAAAAAGGTTCATAATTAACTAACTTAGCACCCAGCATCGGAAAAGAAATGATAAAGCAAACAACAGGAATGTTATTTTGAGGGAGGGACCACTATTGCAGAATGATACTGGAATAACTGCACAAAAATTTCGTGTATTAACATTCTGCTGTAGTGCACAAAAGGAAATGATTATCATTTTGTAGTGGAATGATAATCTGTTATTTCTACAAATAGCAGGAATTAGACAAACAGCAGGAAGACAATAATCCGTACAAGAGCAATAAATGCAATAATCATATATCATGATGGAACAAACGTTAGTCTTCAGTCCAAGCCACCTTGCAACCTATCAATTGAACTACAGTACTGAGCTTCCCTGTTGATAGTTAAATGTTTGCTGAAAAGGCAATATGGGAATCAATGCTATAATGACATAACCATGTTTTTGACATAGGCTTCCCTTTTAACACTAGAACCAAGAATTTGACATGAACATGAGGAAACACTCCTTAAGTTCCACCTTAATTTGCACATAGACCATTAGGCATATATGCAATAGTTCCTTAATTTGCACATAGACCACGTCAAGTTCTATCAGCTCTGTATAGTTCCCAACTGGTCAGTGATGTCAAGCTGTTAAATGGCCAAAGGCTAACTCATCAATCACTAGTCTTAAATTGTGCTTTCACCAATAACTTGGCCAGAAGAAGGAAGAACACAACTATTTTGTATGCTTCTGCCTTACACGATATGGCTGAGGGTCTGCAGTGACTGTTACGACAACATTGCATAATAGATGTGTGAAGGAAGAACACAACAATAACTAGTGCACATAATAGCTGGTTTGCATGGTACCATACTTCACTGCAGACCCTCAACCAAAGATATTATGCAATGCAGGACCAGCTAGTTGTGTCTGAATACCACAACAAACAAGATAAAAAGGAAGGAGAAAAGGGATCAATAGAGATGAGATCAATCTGCTAAATTCCTTTGAAACGTACTTGACATCAAAGCAAACAGCAACAGCAAATACCAATAAGGGCCCGTTAGTTTCATCGCAACCCATCAGCAGTCCAATCCAAAGATTACAAATAGTAAGAATAAAGTGCAATCAGGGAGGAGAAGAGATGTTGCACGAACCCTAGAGGGCAGCGAGGTAGAAGGGGGCGCCGAAGGAGGAGGGGGCGGCGGAGGAGGTAGACGTCGCCTTCTTCGTGGAGGAGGGGGTGGCGGAGGAGGAAGATGGGGTGATGCAGGAGGAGGTGGTGGAGGAAGGGGCGGCAAAGGAGGGGGCAGTGGAGGGGGTGCCGGAGGAGGGGGCGCCGGAGGAGAGTTTTTTTTTAATAGTAACAGGTTGCGAATTCAAACATGAACAATCACACCGCAACTATTTACATGACGTTCTCCCTTTTTTTTGGGTTCTTATACTAGTTTTTATTATACCACAAACTTTGCCTGATTGTTGATGATGATATTATCTCCATTTTATTTTATTTTTTATTGAACTTTTTATGCACCGCCGTCTGCAGTTAGCCCGGTATAAACATCTTTGCAGCTCGTATTCTGGTTCCTGACCAACCAATCAGCACGGCAAGCTTTGTTCCTCACCCATAAGTAGGCACCGGTAATACACATCTTTGCGCAACCCCTGCGGGTATCATACAATAAAACAGCAACTTGCTCAACTCTGTATTAATGGAATCGATTCCCAGATAATTAGTTTAGCACAGAGACTAGCAATGTTTATTAGCTTCGGCTACAGGGGGCCCTCCTGAACGACCAGAACCTATATCAAGTTTCAAACCTCCATGCAACGGATGTTATATACATGGGCCCAAAAAATGCTGAACCTGTCACGGAAATGCCGACAAGCCAAATGTACTGTCCTGACCACATGTCTCTTCTCTAGAGAGCCTCTTCTCCACCGAGGTTTGCTAACTTCTAAGTTCTAACCACACAATATACTAAACACTTTCTACAGGGGAAAAGGTTGGAGAATATACTGCATAGCGGAACTCTATGTTATATATAGAAGGGCTGCCACTCCTCTCAGTCGAGGATGTCATTCAAGGTCCTTTTGTGCTCTTTTGCCTCTTCTCTTCTAGCTGCGACGCCTCGTTCAGCATGTCCACGGCATCGCTCTGCATGTTTAGCTTGGATAGCGCAACTGCCTGCATGTAGAAAGCTGTGGGCCAATCAGGGTAGATGATCTGTGCTTGCATCGCATCACGGAGGGCAGCATCAGGTTGGTCACACATGAGGTAGCACAAGCTTCGTCTGGCGAATACAGTTGGTGAAACCATTGTCCCCACATCAACAAACTGTGAAACACAGGGAGAGGATGAATCAGCTACATTGGGGTGAGATATATCTGACACTAATAGGGGCTTTTTCATGAACAATAAACACATGCCCACCTGAGTGTAACAATCAATTGCTGCCTTAAAATCTTTGTCTTTGAAGGCGAAGTCGCCACGTTTCCTTGCATCCAACATATCCCTCATCTGCTGTGTCCATTCTTGAAAAGATAGCTGCAACATGGACAATGACAGTGGGTGTCACAGATCGTACAGAACAGGAGGATGGAAACCAGAATGCACTGATTTCTTTTACCTCATTGCTCCCTTCATCATCTCTGTAATGTGTCGTGAATAGGATCTGATGGATGGCAGTTAGATCCATCCGGGAACAGGCTTCTCCCATGGGAGAAAGAGGGCGCTGTGGAGTAGGAGGCGCCTGTGGTTCTTCCACAGGCTTTGGAATTCCAAGCATCACATATGATGGTACCTGTTTCATATTTGCAAAGGAAACAGAAGTAATCATCAAGGGCATTAAAACTTTATGGTAAACCATACACTTTTGTAGGAGATATGATATACCTAATCACAATTAGTAGTAAAACAAATATTTGTACATTTTGATATATATATTTTGCAAATATAGCATACGAAGACAAGCTGGTAGCATAATCTATCTGTGCAGTAGTGCAGGAAAACATCTACTATACACAGTCCAAATTGGACACACAGTGAGGATTTTTCTGCTCTGTATTAGCTTTAAATGGTGTATCATGTCAAGTGTTAAGTTATTGCTTTACGGGGCAAGGAATGAAGCAATATCACACAGTAGTCATGGAACTTACATTCATTAGCATGAGCTATGTGTGATGCTAGGACATTAAATATACTCCTTCCAGTCAAATATGAAATGCAGAAGAATAAAAATGGTTACCTCTAATTTTATCTGCAAAGGCTCCAGAATGGAAACCAACTTTTTAATGTCAGGCCGATCTCTTGGCTCATACTGTAGACATTGAGAAGCAAGGTTCACCAGTGTAGTAGCCACCTCTATTGAGTAGTTCCCCTCCAAATGTGAATCCATTACTGCTTGGATGTTTCTGCCTCTCATGATATCAAGTGCCTGTGTACAAGGATACACATATATACATTATTACCAGTGGCATACATCTACTGTGCGTATTTTCGGTTTTATGCTTCGATTAAGAATTATGCAGGGTCTAATATCCACAGTGCAGGTTGTCTTCAAATTATATGAGCTAAAGATTCAGTTTGAGAAAAAAAAAGTCACTGCAATTTGCAAGAATAGGTGTTCAATGATATCCAACTGGCATGTGTATTCCTGTATTTGCCGAAATAGGCCTTGTATCTAAGAAAGTGTAATACATTTCTGACACATTTCTGGCAAGAAACTTACATGTGAAGGAGGTATACGTTTTCCACTGAGAAGGTCAAGGAGTACAGTGCCAAAACTGAATATGACGCTTTCTGGAGTAACCCTGCCTGAAAGAACATAACTTGCCTCAAAAAAACTACACTTGAAGTTTTCCTTGCTGTTTTGTTTGGTCATTATTTTGTTACTTCAATAGCACAGGAAAATAATATACATTGCCCACTGGAATTGGTATATGGGCACAATATTTGAATGGCACTTATGAAATGAATCAGAAAACCATAAACCGAGTCTCTGGGTCCTTCTAAAAAGCTAAATTCCAGATGTATCCTGTATTTTATCTTTCAAAAGAAAAAACATAAACACTAATTTATAGAACTCGACTTTGGGAAATCTATCAATGTTTTCTTGAATTGGAATCTAATCAATGTAATAGCAACACCAACAAAAAAAAGGTTTGTCTGCTGGAATCTATCAGCTCTACTGAGTGTTGAGCAAGTGGAGAAAAAAAAATTCCCCTCGTGATTGTAGCAGAAGAATTGCACTCAGAAAAACAGTACTATAAAAAGAACTAAGTTTAAGAGAAACCACTGAAATACCTAAAAAAGTGAAAGATTTCATTACTAAAACACGAACCTGAGAAGTTCTTACAGGAAAAGGCATCAAGTGAAGAGATAGGTACCATTTCTCAGATATTCTGGAGGTGTATATGCTAGGTTAGTGCTATAGCTTTTCCCATCCCTGCTGTTTTTCATCAGACCAAAGCATGAAAGACGAGGGTCACCACTCTGCAATCAGGAAGTTTATTATAACTATAAACTTTTGTTTGAAAATAAGATAATCGGCATAAAATGATGGATTCAACTGCTGGAAGCAATTATCATCTTATAAAACACAAAATTATGAAATTGTCAACAAAAGAACATAATACATGCCACATTATGAAGTCCAGTATAAGTTCTGCTATGCAATTCTCATATATAGGGTTTTAGGTGTTTTTATGTTCTTCTAGTCAGCACAATTCTCATATAGGTTCCTTTAGGTGTTTTTATACCCTTCTAGTCAGCACAGGGGAGAAGTCAGCTGGCACTTTTAACTTCTAACCCATTCTTCCAATAACTAGTGGCACTCAACTTTAAATTTTCAATTTAGTAAGAGGCAGAGATCCAGACTTGCAACTCCTAGTATCAAACTAAAGATATTGCCAGACACAATGAATGTAACATGTTAAAATGTCATCAATAAAATTATCAAGGACATATGCCAGAGTCATCAACACAACGCAATAATCAGGTTTTATACACCACTAGCAGTACTCTATGTTCAAACAGAATGTGCAGATTGCCCGTTTACCTCATCAAAGAGGACCCTGTATGCATTTAAGTCATGATATAAAGGCCGCCCCTTGGTACTACAATATTCCAATGCTTGAGAAATGTAGTATGCAACTCTCAGACGCATAGCCCATTCTATAGTCTGGTTTTCCCCTGCACATGAGGAAAATCACGGTGACAAATAAATCCGAAGAAGTCAATTGTGTTCCAATACCTTGCTTGTTCATACATATTAAATAAAACCATCTGGCAAATGCAATCAGTATTCGTCACCTTACTAAAGATTAGGAAAACAAGTGACTGAACTCCATATCAACTCCTAAATTCAGGAATTGCAATTTGTTTTCACATTTCAAATGATGCAATAATCAGAATCAGAACAGCTGGCACAGACAACTGCAGTGAGAGTACAAATCAAAGCAGAACATTTTGCCCATCTATTGTTGTTGCTTACTTACCATTCACCAGAACCCACGATTGCACAACCGGAGCTTAGTAACGAGTCCCAAACTTTGGAAAATGGTAAAATTTAACAGGTAACGAATTGCATAGGACGTGATCGACTCACAGTGAAACAGGTGCTTGGCAAGGGTGTCGTTGGGCATGAACTCGGCAACGAGAAGGCGCTCGTCGCCGTCGCAGCAGTAGCCGATCAGGTTCGCCATCCTCCTGTGCCGCAGGCTCCCAACCCCCTTGGCCTCCTCCTGCAGCAGCCAAATCAACCACCCGTCAAAAACCCCCCGCACCCCGAGGGCGAGGCCCCAATTCCGCGTCGCACGCGCGAAGCCAGAAAGGCAATCGGCCTTGCTCGCCTACCGCGAACTGCTTGGGGTCGGGCCAGGCGAGCTTGGCGAACTTCTTCACGGCAATCGCGCGCGGCGGGGCGCCGCCGGCGGGGCCCTTCAGCTGGCCCCTGTAGACGAGGTTGGGCGCCTTCTCGCCGCTCTCGGAGACGATGTTCGCCGCCGCGAACCCGCCCGTGGCCGCGCGGAGGTCCGCCAGGGAGAACTCCGCGAACGCCGGGACATCCCCGCCCCCACCGCCGGCGCCAGCGCGGGCCGAGGGCGCGGCCTGGTGCGCGTTCAGGGAGAAGGAGGACGAGCGGTTCGTCGGTGGCGGCGGCGGCGGCGGCGGCGGGCGGTGGCGGGGCGGCTTCTCCGCCGCGTGGGTCCCGGCCCCGGCCCCCGCCCGTAGCGAGGAGCGGCAGCAACCCATCAAGTGTGAAAGGTGTGCGGCCTTGCGGTCCGGGCCGGTCCCCTCGGTTTCCGCTGCTGGTGTGTGCGCGTGGGGTTGGGGCGAGGAGAGACAAGTTTTTTGTAACTTGGCCCCGCTTTCTTTGGGCCTGGTTTTCGTTCGGTCCGGGGTTTGGGGGTTTCCACGCCGCCGTGCGCGGTTCGTGTTTGTGGACTGACCCGTGTGGCACGAAGCTTTGGATTATTGGTGAGATTTTGGCCAATTGGCCATGTGGGAAGGGTGGAAGGTTAGGTCTAAGGGTTTACCAATCTCCTACCCAAATAGGTTCACACCAACAGTCCAACACGATAGACAAGATAGGATCGAGCGATCGGGATTTGCTCGTTTCTAATATGTTTCGATAATGGAAAAAAAAAACACAAAGTCGAAATCGCTATTTGAATCTGATGAACACACAGCGGGCCCAGTTGATCCTGGAGACCCACACGTCGCTGTAGACAGAGGCACACATCGATTGGTGTCCAAGCGAACACGTGAACTGCGAGAACGACACTCCCCGTTTCGTAGGCGACGGGCCGTCATTGTAGCTTGGAAGTGAAGAACCTTCTGGGAACTTCCTTCAGGCTTCATCGTATCCAACTCTCTAGTGCCAATTGAACGGGTTGCTGCGCTTGGTTGCAGGTTAGTCCTCACCTTCTCGCAGTCGCAACGACAGCAGACGGCGCGCGGCCGAGATTGAACCCACGTGAGCCGCGTCTCCATCCGAGAAAGAGGGCCGCCTCCAGGCTCCAGCACAGGCGCGCGCCAGCGGCGACGAGACGGCCGCTCTCGCCGGGCCAGGCGGCCGGCCTCCCCGTCCCCGGGAACCTGCCGACCACCGGCGGCCAGCCTCTTCTTCCGTGGAAAGGCCACGCCACGGGCAAGACTCTTGTGTCGAGGTACGCGCCCTCCTCACGCTCGAAGTCGCACCACGCCAGTGGCAGCGGCAGCACGGACCCCACCGATACTAATCTGCGGCGGCAACTGGTAATCGCTTTTTCAATGACTAGTACTAGTAGTAAGCAGCTTGATCTTCATACACACTTCCACACAACCGATTTCTTTCGAAAAGCATCAGGGAACACAAAAACAGTAGAGGCGTCTCATGCTTCATTCGTTAAAAGGAAAAAACAGTAGAGGCACGCGAGGGAGGAGCAGGTAACCGAGCATGATCATCGGCCGCCTAGAAGTGAACCCACGGACATTGTGTTGCACCAGCACGACGACCACGTCAGGGTCGACAACGACACGAAGTCGAAGGAGCAGGCGTCCGAGAAGACGAGCACGGCCTCCTCCTGCATCCCAAGCTCGCCGTCCAGATACTGGCAGACCTGCCGCATGCTGGGCCTCGCCTCCGGCCGCATGAGGCCCAGCCACAGCACCAGCTTCGCCTCCTCCTTTGTCGTAGCGCCCGTCCGGCCTCTCGTCCACGGCGCGCAACAGGTCGCCTTTGGCGCCGTGGTCTCGGAGCCAGTGCAGCAGGTTGACGCCGGTGACGGGATCGATGGGCCGGCGGCCGCAGGCGACCTCGAGGAGCAGCGCGCCGAACGCGAACACGTCGGTTTCCTTGCTGGCCTTGGCGGTCACGGTGAGCTCCGGCGCCATGTACCCCAGCGTCCCGACGATGCGCGTCGTGTCGGGGTCCGCGCCGTGCTCGTAGAGGCGCGCGAGGCCGAAGTCGCCGAGCCGCGGGGCCATGTCCGCGCCGAGGAGGACGTTGCCTTGACGTCGCGGTGCAGCACCACCTGCTCCCACTCCTCGTGCAGGTACACCAGCCCGGACGCGACGCCCCTGAGGATCCTGACGCGCTGCCCCCATGTCAGCAGGGGCTTTGGGGGCATGATGGCGCCGGCGCGGCCGAACAGGTGCGCGTCGAGGCTGCCGTTGGGCATGAACTCGTAGACCAGGAGCAGGTCCAGCCCGCGCTTGCACCACCCGCGCAGCTCGACCAGGTTCCGGTGCCGCATGCGCCCGAGGCTCGCGACCTCGGCCACGAACTCGCGCATCCCCTGTGTGCCGTTGCTCAAGATGCGCTTGATGGCCACGACATCGCCGGAGCGCCGGAGCACACCTTTGTACACCTGGCCGAAGCCACCGGCGCCGAGGAGCACACTGTTCCTGAACCCCTTGGTGGCCCTGTACAGTTCTTTGTACGATAACCTGTGAGGGTGGTCAAGCTCCCACTCCTCGAGCGTCTCGGCGAGGACGGCCCTCCGCCGCAGCCAAAGCGCAAAAGCGATCGCCACAACGATAGCGGTGAGCGTGACCACGCAAGATACAGCCACGATGTTGACGACGGTGGACATGGAAGGTGGGGGAGCGGGAGGCTTTGGAACTTTCGGGAGCCGGGAGAGATCAATGGCTTGGGCAGCTCCTCCGGTACGGAAGCTCCATGCAAGGATGTCGTGTGAGCTCGCCAACTTCCCGGTCGCCGCCGAGAAGCCGACGTACATGTCTTGTTTAAAGATCGGCAGGAGGTCAATGGCGTGGGATATGAGCGGCCGGTGAGGCCGACTTGCCACGGACACCGGAGCTATGGTCACGTTGAGGATCTTGGAGCTGCCGTCATAGTCTACCCATGCCTGAATTGATTGTGCACTCTCGAGCGTTACGGAGATGTTCTTGCCGTCGTCGGTGAAGTACCCGGCCGGCTCCGACACGTTGGACACGAGGCTGTTCAGGTCGACGCCGACGTGGTTGCCGTTGGTCTTGTTGAGCAGCCCGTTTGCCTGCACAGTGTCGAACTCCACGGCGAAGACGTGGTTGCTGGAGTTGCCCAGATTGTTCTTGCCGATCGAGGAGGCCGAGATACTGCTCGGCAGTCGCACCGGGCAGCACCTTTGAGGCTGCGACCACGAAGGCCAGGCCCACTACTACCGAAACGATTTGCAGGAGCGTTTCGTTTTTTTATAGGGACGGGCAAAATTACCACCTACACCTACAAAATGAGAGCGTTACTATAGCATCCAGCTCGCCCCAGGAAAACCATTTGTAGGGCAGGCGCCCTGGAAACGCGTGGGGCAGGTGATTGTGTGACCCGCCCAGAAAATCACCATTTTCAGGGTGGGTCATCCTATCACTCGCACCTGGAAATAGCCCCTATTTCCAAGGGTGGGATTCGGCATCACCCGCTCCCGAAAATGATTTCCAGGGGCGAGTGATGACGTGACCCGCCCCTAGAAATGGTCCCGTGAAAATAAATTTATAATTTTTCCATATAGTCTCGGATGAAAACAAACTTTATATCAAAATTATATAGCTCAGCGAGACCTAAACTGTATAGTTCAAAAGTTTTTCATTTGAGATTGTTTAGTACTTCAAAATATCACTATAAGTTCTCTAATTTTGAAATCTTTTGAAGTTTCAAATGACTTCAGCTATACATAAGCTCCACATCAAACTAGTAGAGCTCGACGAGACCTAAAACTTTAGAGTTGATAAGTTTTCAATTTGAAATTGTTTAATACTTTAAAATGTTATTATAAGTTGTCTAGTTTTGAAATATAACTTTTTTGAATTTTCAAATGACTTTGACTATAAAAGCTCTATATCAAAATTATAGAGGTCGATCAGATCTAACACTTTTGAAGTTGGCATGTTTTTCATTTAATATTATTTATTATTCCAAAATATTATTATAAGTTCTTTAGTTTTGAAATCTGCAAATTCTAAAATTTTCAAAGGTCTTCGGTTGTAGAGATGCTTTATATGAAAGTTGTAACACTCAATGAGATTTAAATGTATATAAGTATATAATAAATAAATAAGTACATGCGTGAGTATATGTGAATGAGTTTAATGGATGTAGTTTTTGAATACAAACTTTTTCATATGTTATCTTGGATGAATATGATTAGCTACTAATACGATCCGTCGCGGGTACCTCACGAACACCATGCAAATCTCTGCATCCGCATCCTTTAGCCAATCAGTATTAGTAGGGAGCTTAGCTTGTACTCGATGTGTTACTTGTACTAGCTTTGTGGTCGATCTGCTAGCCTGTGCTTGATTTGTGACCATGTACTTCGATTCGATCCATGACTGTGACTAGCCTACCAAGATTGGTTGTTCTGAACTTCTATTTTTCCATCTGTTTGCTGATGGTTGATCCCCATGGGGATCCGTCGGGGTTCGGGGATCGACGTGGATGGGCAAAAGTGGCGTGTGGTGCGGCCATGCATACAATTTTTTTATTTTTTTAATTGATTTGCAGGGACGGGTCATGGTGTCACCTGCCCCTAAAGATAACATTTCTAGGGCGAGTGATAGCGTCACCCATCCCTGGAAACGGCTTTACAGGGGCGGGTCTGTTACCCGCTCCTGCAAACAGCTATTTGTAGCTGCGAAAGGTAGGTGCGAAAGCTAGGAGCGGGTAGTGCGTCCACCCCTACAAATGACGCTTCAACCGCTCTTGGAAACCGTTTTTATAGTAGTAGCCATGGTCACCGCCGGGGCCACCGGTCACGATATCGAATACGAAGGCCGTGCTGAAGGAGACAACGACGTTGCCGCTGACAACTTGCGCCGGCGAGTCGAAGAAGGCATGGCCCATGAGGTTGTTGCTGTCGTTGGTAAGCTGGAGAGCGCCGCCACTCAAGATCGACGCCGAACCGTCTAGGCTCAGGTCGGTGGCGTGCTTGAAGCTGTTGTAGAGGAAGTCGACATCGGCAGTAACCGAACAAAGAGGAGGGACATCACGGCGAGGTAGCCAACAAGGCAAATGCAGGATGAAGATGGAGTCATGGATGAAACTTGAACGAACTCAGAGGTGTGGCTGTGGCCTGTGGCCTGTGGAGCTCTGGACCTCGGGTTCCACTTCCAAG
The DNA here is from genome assembly GCF_000263155.2 of Setaria italica. Classification (NCBI taxonomy): domain Eukaryota; kingdom Viridiplantae; phylum Streptophyta; class Magnoliopsida; order Poales; family Poaceae; genus Setaria; species Setaria italica. The sequence goes on from NC_028458.1 coordinate 39,967,031, forward strand.
TGGGGCAATAAATACTCCATCCGGCTCCGTTAATCTCCGTAATGAAATGTACTTTGGAGCAAGGGGTGCTTGGTTCCCTACCACCAAATACCACGCCACACTTGTGGCTGCCATGCCTATCATGGCTATTGCTTGGATTCCACATCAACTTTGCTGCCACAGTTTTAGCAGAGAGAGAGGGCGGCACCCCAGCCACGCCACAAGTGGGGCGTCAATTTTTCTTGCCACAAATTTTGGCGTAGCATTTCTTGGCTGGCTGGCTACCAAGCAGCCCCTAATCGTGAAAACAACACGAGTATTATGGGAGTATCTAAATTTCAAAAAGCTTAAGATTGAGTTACTTTTCAGTCATCACATGCAGTTTTTACTTAACAAAAATCAAGCACGTCAAAGAATTAACACCGAGAGAATCCATGAGCCGCTGATATGCAGATGTTATGAGGATCAAACCTTTGTTTCTGTAGCCAGTAAAACTGTTGCCGCACTAATTGGACTAACCAAATACCGACACCTGTCTGGGAAAAGATAGAAGCATTTCATAGTAGTAGACTTTGGGGCAAGACTACAATGAGTGAACAGCGACGGATTGATGCTGACAAAGATTCGTGACTGTACTGGGTTGGATTTGGATTGGACATCCTCCCCGTTGAACGGCACTCATCGGTCAGTCAATGTCCACCTAAACACAAGGCAATGCTACGAGTAAATGTTTGAAGCCAAATTACCAGTGTGACAGTAAGGTACAGCGACTGCCCTGAACATAAGGAAACCGGCCTGATCCTCATCTCGTAGTACAAAGGCAATGAAGATAGGACAACGACGAAAAAAATTGCACGAGGACACTCTATATAAGGATAACGATTCAAGTTATGGTTTAATTCAAGATCACGTGAATCTGACCACAGAAATGATTTCCGTCGGAGAAATCAAAGTTACAGGCTTTTTGAGGATTGTGATCTTCCTGAAAACAGTTAAGAAGGTTCTCACAGAAACTTGAAGAAGTTCCAGCATTCCAAACGGGCAGAGCAGACTACTGTAAATTTGCAGGGAGCGGTTGAGGGACTGGGAGAATTTTGTCTAGAGTCATGAACAAGGGATGATCGCAATAACCGTGCATCAACAAACTAACCAAACTGACCAACAAAGACTAGGCTAGTTGACTTGACTTGACTCACTTTCAAACGACGACGACTTCTTGACCGGCATTCGCTGGGCTGTGTTAATCAGTCGGTCGGGTTACTTATATCCTGCTACTCCATCCGTATCATAATAAGTGCATTTCTAGAGTTTAAAATTGGTTTCAAATTGTCCTTTTCTATTTTCTCTCCTCCCAAAGTGCAATGATTATATCTTTATAGGGTATATATACAATTTCTCACTAACATTGATCTCTGTTAGGGTTGTAGGATAAGGTAGCATGACTGGTTCCTTCGATCAGTTAGATCTGTCTAGTCTTTCAGCCGCCACGACACTCGTTACTGACGAACGTGCATAGTGTGCTTGTACGTGTATAAAACACACCTAAGAGGATCAATACAATCTGTCGATTGCCTCTCTCCCTCTTTCATGGTATCAGCTTAACCTCCGATCCTATTCTTCCGCAACTCTCTCCGCAACAATGGCTCCAGCCCTTCCTCCTCCAGCGCCTCCATCGTGGGTGCCCACGATCTCAACCCCTTCCACGTTGCTGCACCCATGTCGATCGCCACCTCACGGTTCAACTTGTGAACATCCGTTCCCATGTGCCTGAGATGCTGGAGCTGATCGACTCCAACTACTCCACCTGGAGCTCCTTCTTCGAACTGACCTTCCACAAGTTCGGCATCATCGACCACGTCGACGGCACGGTCGACGCCCAACTTCGCTTCCACGATGTCGAGTGGACATAGCCTGGATCTACCTCACCGTCTCCAAGGGCATCCGCGACATGGCGTTCCAGCGCCGCACGACGGCGTACTCCCTCTGGATGGCGGTGCGCGGACTCTTCCTCAACAATGTCATGCAATGCGCCGTCTATGCGCTGCATCCTGTATCAAGGTGAGCTAAGCGTTGGCGATTACTGCTGCCAGCTCAAGAAGTTGGCCGACACGCTGGGCGACGTCGGCCATCCCATCAGCGATCAAGCTCTCATCGTCAACACCTTGCGATCGTTCAGCACTGAAGGGACAACCATGT
>NC_028458.1:39969305-39994782 GCF_000263155.2 Setaria italica
CATCAAAAACCCTCTTGCGACCTTTCTCTACTTGCGATCAACATTGATCCAGGAGGAAACGCACATTGAGCGCACCCACAAAATGGAGGCAGCCATAGCTCTTCTCATTGCCGGTTCCACTACTCCCACCATCACGTCATCCAAGCCGCTATCCTCGATGTCAACTCCGCCACACAACTACTCCCCCACTAAAGGCGGCAGCAACCGAAAGAAGAAGCACAAGAAGGGTGACGGCTGTGGCCGCGGCACCTCCACGCCGCCGACGGGAACATAGGCGCCGGTGCAGTGGAACCACGCCAACAACCCATGGACGGGCATTGTCCAGGCGTGGCTCGTGCCGCAGTGCCGCGCCACAGGTGTTCTCGATGCCCGTCCGAGTGGCAGCGACGACGGATCCCATGCCCTGATGGCGTATAGCAACATATCGGCTCCACTCGACAACAAAGTCGCGCACGGTCTTCTCGCCGCACTCCACGGCCAGCAGTTCAACTCCAACAACTATAACGGTGGCGGCGAACGGTTCCTCGACACTGGCGCCTCTTCTCATGTGGCAACACACCCTGGTATTCCTCACAGCCACCCGCTCTCTCACAATCCTTCTCATATTATTGTCGGCAATGGCGCGCCTCTTCCCATCACTCACACCGGTCATATCTCCATTCACACACCTAAGAACCCAATTCAACTTAAAAATGTTCTTGTTTGCCCCTCGTATAAAGAATCTAGTCTCAGTTAGAGCTGTAACTCGTGATAATAATGTCACTGTGGAATTTGATGCTTTTGGATTCTCTATCAAGGATCTGCAAACGAGGACGGTGCTCCTCCGATGTGATTCTGCCGATGACCTATATCCACTCCGCCCCAGTGCCGGCAACCACACCAACCACATCCGCGCTCTAGCATGCTTGCCTCGGCCATCTGGGCAGTGCCTCCCTCTCTAGTTTACTTCGCAATTTCAACTTCTCTTCCTCACGAACGGAGGACCACACGTGCCATGCCTGCCGTCTTGGCAAGCACATGCATCTCCTGTTCGCCTGCTTAAATAATGTTGCGTCTTCACCTTTTGATTTGCTTCACTGCGATGTATGGACCACGCCTATTTTAAGCGATTCTGGATATTGATTTTACCTTGTCATTCTCGATGATCATACTCATTTTGCTTGGACATTTCCGTTACGGCACAAGTCTGATGTTTTGCCTACTATACTATGCTTTCATGCTTATGTCAAAACACAATTCAAAGCTAACATCCGCAGCCTTTAGACCAACAATGGTAGGAGTTTGATAACCACGCCCTACACTCGTTTCTCTCTACACACGGCATCATCTTGCGCCTCACGTGCCCATACACTTCGCAGCAGAACGACCGTGCTGAGTGGGTCCTCCGCACACTCAACGACAGTGTCCGCGCACTCCTCCTCCACGGCGGCATTCCCCCGGCGTTCTGGCCCGACGCACTCGCCACAGCCACATACACGCTGAACCGCACCCTTGCTGGCCACGCAACAACGCCACTCCCTACGAGCTTCTCTACGGGCACGCTCCCACCTACGATCACTTGCGAGTATTTGGGTGCTTGCGCTACCCAAACTTGGCCACCACTGCTACACACAAGCTTGCGCCACGCTCCGCCGCTTGCGTGTTCGTGGGCTACCCTACGGACACGAAGGGCTATCGCTGCTAATAATCCCACGACCCGCCGCATCATCATGTCTCGGCATGTCTACTTCGACGAGCAGCAGTTTCCTTTCAGGACCATGGCGCCTCCAGCTCCCACTCCTCCAACAGCTCCACCCATCATCGAGCTTGTTCCAGCACCACCTCCGACTCATCGACGTCACGTTCCAACACGCTGGACACATGTGCCCATCGCCCAGGGGCCGTCCTCGACACCAGAGTCCTCAGCACCTGCGGCACAAGTGACTCCGGCTACATCGTGCTCAGCACCTGCGGCACAAGTGACTCCAGCTACATCATCCTCAGCACCTGCGGCACCAGCGACCGCCACATCACCCTCAACGATGACGACGCCGACGTCCACGACCTCACAAGCACCGACGATGCCCACCGCCTCAACACCGTCGGCGACACTATCAGCATCACCGGCAGCTCTCGCGAGCAGCCCAACCGCTGCAACACCATCCAAGACGTCACCCATGGCGTCCGGAGTGCCGTCCACCTCGACACCTACAGCAACGGCCACATCGTCGACTACGCAACAACCTCTACACCACATCATGACGCGTGCTAGGGTAGGGATCTTCATGCCTAATCCTCGGTACGCTCAAGTTGCCACGACGGTGGACGATCACGCCATGCCCTCCAGTGTTTGTGCGGCCCTGCATGATCCAGCATGTCGCAAGTGGATATTCAAGAACAAGCTCCTTCCCGACGATACATTGGAATGACAAAAGGCTCGGTGGGTGGTAGGTGATTTCAACCAATGCCCTGACGTCAACTTTGATTAGACGTTCTCTCCCATTGTCAAGCCTGCGACCATTCGGACCGTCCTCACCCTCGCCGCCTCTCACCGATGGCCGGTGCATCAGCTGGATGTCAAGAACATGTTCTTGCATGGTGAATTGCAGGAACGTGTATATTGTCAACAGCCAACCAGGTTCATCGACGACCGTCGGCCCGACTACGTCTGTCTTCTCACGAAGTCCTTGTACGGCCTCCGTCAAGCACCGCGTGCATGGTACCAACGATTTACCGAGTCTTCGAAGCCTCGGCTTCGTCTCCACGGGCTTCGACAGCTCGCTCTTCGTGTTTCACCACGACAACGACACGGTGTGGCTACTGCTTTACGTAGATGACATCCTCCTCATGACGTCCTCGACAACACTTCTGCAGTCCATCATTCGTCAACTTCACAACGCGTTCGCCATGAAGGACCTCGGCCCCGTACACTATTTCCTTAGCATCCAAGTCCAGCACACTGCCGATGGCTTCTTCCTCCATCAGCAGTAGTACGCGAATGACATTCTTGAACGTGCAGGAATGACGAACTGCAAGCCCGCCTCAACACCGGTCGACACCAAGCCCAAGCTATCCACCAACGATGGCAAACCGTTCGGAGATGCCATGCTCTACCGGAGCATCGCCAAAGCCCTGCAATACCTGACACTGACCCAACCAGAGCTGGCCTACTCTATGCAGCAGGCGTGCCTGCACATGCACATGCCAAGGGACATCCACTGGAACTTGATCAAGCGCATGCTATGGTACGTCCGCGGTACTACTTGGCATGGCATGCATCTACGTGGCTCCTCGTCCACAGCGTGCATCGATGTGGATTGGGCCGGTTGCCCGGATACACGGTGTTCGACATCGGGTTTCTGCATCTTCGTCGGAGACTCATTGATCTCGTGGTCATCCAAGAGGCAAGCCGTCATCTCACGCTCCAGTGCCGAAGCTGAGTATCGAGGTGTAGCCAATGCGGCTGCAGAGTGTTGCTGGCTGCATAATCTCCTGCGTGAAATGCACTTACTCGTCGACAAGGCAAGCATCATCTTCTGCGACAATGTCTCCGCCGTATACCTCATAGAGAATCCGGTGCACCATCGCTGGACCAAGCATGTGGAACTCGATATCCACTTCATTCGCGAGAAGACAGCGCTTGGACAACTGCGTGTTCTTCATGTACCAACCAAGCATCAGTTTGCATGAAGGGTCTTCCAACAGCTCTATTTGAAGATTTTCGAGACAGTCTGTGCATCAAATCAGCCAATGCACTGGCTGAGGAGGGGTGTTAGCATTGTAGGATAAGGTAGCATGACCGGTTCCTTCAGTCTGCCACGACGCCCGTCACTGACGGACGTGCATGGTGTGCTTGTACGTGTATAAAACACACCTGAGATGATCAATACAATATGTCGATTGCCTCTCTCCCTCTTTCAATCTCTTTGTCTAAACTCTAGAATTGCATCTATTTTGGGATGGAGGGAGTATAGTACTAGTAGGAGGACCAGAGAATAGGGAACCTAGATTACATGTCCCGGTTGCAATCAGTGGCCCGGACGAACACTTTGTGGACTCCGTCACATAAAGACTGTTCGTTTAGCGTTCAAAATTTTCCTACAAAGAGTATTCATATAACTTTCAGACCATCCAATAATAGTCCTCATAATACCTTCTGGTCCAGTTAACGAATCGATTATTTACTCCCACCATCGATACCCGAGTCAGACTCGCTAAATAAGGAAGACTAATAGATCCGACATTTACTACAAGCGTGCATGCATAATTAATTCTACTCGGTAATCCATCCGATTAAAAAGAGTTATTATGGTACTTTGAATTTGAATTTAGTTTTGCTACTATATTACTTAGAATTTTCTATACGAACAGTGTTCGGGGATCGGAGGGAGTATAGCCCTTGTTTACTTCCCTCCAAACTCCCAACTTTAACACTATGTAAAAAGAAGATTCCCCATCACATTAAACTTGCGGTACATGCATGGAGTACTAAATGTAGACGAAATCAAAAACTAATTGCACAGTTTTGTTGTACTTTGCGAGACGAATCTTTTGAGCCTAATTAGTCAATATTTGGATAATAATTCACAAATACAAACGAAACGCTACAGTGTCGCATTTATGGCAAAATGCCAATTTGGCACCTCCCAACTTGGGAAGTAAACAAGGGCATAGTCGAACACCAATAATTAAAGGGCAGCATTGCACTGTGGTACTCCTACCAACCGGCAGCATTGCACTTTATCGAGTACTGGTCTACTGGACTCGCTGCTGCTTAATTTTGACATGGCTACTCCTACCAATTGGCAACCGGCAACCATTCATCTTTCTTGGCTGTTGCCTGTTGGCTTCCTCCGTGAAGCCCAGATGTTCTTGGAGCCAGATAAAAAAGAATCAAAGTCATGTGTTACGAAACAAAAAGGAATAACTGCAGGAGCATGGAGTAAGGTGCTCCTCCATTTGATCAAACTGCAGGAGCACATGAATTGCAGCCAGCAATTGGTGATTCTATTTTTTGAGATGGTGAAATTAGTGATTACTCTCTCTGTTTCAAATTGTACGTTCCAAATGATAGGTTGTTCTGACTTTTCTAGATTCATAGATATTATTATACACCTAGACATGCACTATATCTAGATGTATAATAATATTTATGAATCTAAAAAACTAAAACAATTTAGAATGGAGGGAGTACACACGAAGATTTTATTTGTCACGAGACGCACTGAAAGAAAGAGGACATAGTACATGCATACTCCAAATCTGCCGCTAATAATATTGGAAGCCAGATCAAGGAGAAGAAACGCGGGTAAAAAAGAAAGTGATGATGTGCTGGGCCGGCAGATTAGAGAATGCGCCGCCAGCCAGCCCGGTGCGAGGTCTGGGCCCATGGCTACGATGATTTCTACGCTGGACTGGGCTGATCCTTTTGGATGATTTCTTAAAGTGGCTGCAGTTTTTTCCTTCCTTCTCCGCAAAAGAAAAAAATAGGAAAAACGAAACTGGCAAAGCATTGCTGCCACCGCTACGCCACCACGCGGCCGCGGCCACGCCTCGCCGCGCGCCGCCTCGCCGCCGCCGCGGCGCCATGTCCCCTCGAACCACCGCAGCCTCCCGCGCCCCTCCCTCCTGCTCCACATGCCGCCTCACCCTTCGACCTCCTCGTTACCCACCCGCACCCGGCCATCGCCGCGTTCCCGCACGCCGGCTTCTCCGGCCTCGCCGACCACCCGCTCCTCGCGCGCGCCGTCCAAGGCCTCGCCCTCCGCCGCGCACTCCCGCTCAGCGCCTTCCACCGCAACACCCTCCTCGCCTTCTGGTTCCGCCAACGCTCATCCCCCGCTGCTGCCCTCCACCTGTTCGACGAGATGCCGCACCGGACGTCTTCCTCCTGGTACACCGCCGTCTCCGGATGCGTGCGCTGCGGCCTCGACGGCGCTGCGTTCGGCCTGCTGAGGGACATGCGGGAGCATGATATCCCGCTCAGCGGCTTTGCGCTTGCCAGTCTAGTCAAGGCCTGCGAGCGCCGGGGCTGGGAGGAAGGCGTGGCGTGCGGCGCCGCCATCCACGCGCTCACTCACAGGGCCGGACTCATGGGGAACGTCTACATTGGGACCGCGCTCCTGCACCTCTATGGCTCCCGTGGGCTGGTAGCGGAGGCCCAACGACTGTTCTGGGAAATGCCTGAGCGGAACGTCGTGTCGTGGACGGCACTGATGGTGACCTTGTCGTCGAATGGGTACTTGGACGATGCATTGGCAGCTTATCGCCGGATGAGGAGGGAAGGTGTTCCGTGCAATGCGAATGCCTTTGCCACGGTGGTCAGCTTGTGTGGGTCACTGGAGGATGAGGCGCCTGGGCTTCAGGTCGCTGCCCATGTCGTGCTCTCTGGCTTTCAGACACATGTTTCAGTGGCAAATTCTCTGATCACCATGTTTGGGAACCTTGGGAGGGTGCAGGACGCTGAGAGGCTCTTTGATGGAATGGAGGAGCGGGACCGTATATCTTGGAATGCGATGATATCCATGTACTCACACGAAGGAGTCTGCAGCAAATGTCTTATGCTGCTTTCAGATATGCGTCTTCATGGTGGAGTGAGGCCCGATGTGACAACTCTGTGCAGCTTGTTATCTGTCTGTGCCTCATCAGATCATGTTGCCCAGGGAAGTGGGATTCATTCCCTGTGTCTCAGGAGTGGTCTGCATTCTTCTGTTCTGGTTGTTAATGCTCTGGTTAATATGTATTCTGCTGCTGGGAAACTGGATGAGGCTGAGTCTCTGTTCTGGAACATGAGCAGACGGGATATAATATCCTGGAACACTATGATTTCATCTTACGTGCAGAATGATAGCCGTATTGAAGCATTGGAGACATTGAGTCAGTTACTTCAGATTGATGAAGGTCCACCAAACCACATGACATTTTCCAGTGCTCTAGGAGCATGTTCAACTCCAGAAGCCTTGATGGATGGCAGAACAGTTCATGCCATGATATTGCAGCGAAATCTTCACGACAACCTATTGGTTAGTAATTCTCTCCTCACAATGTATTGTAAATGCAATTCACTGGTAGATGCAGAGAGAGTATTTCAATCAATGCCCATTCGTGATGTTGTAAGCTGCAATGTGCTTATTGGGGGATATGCAGCGCTTGAAGATGCTACCAAGGGAATGCGTGTGTTTTCTTGGATGAGAGGTGCCGGAATAAAGCCAAATTATATCACAATGATAAATCTCCAGGGGTCTTTCAAATCATCAGATGATTTGCACAGTTATGGAATGGCATTACATGCATACATAGCACAGACTGGATTATTATCAGATGAGTATATTACAAACTCATTGATAACAATGTATGCAACCTGTGGAGATTTGGAATCTAGTACTGATATATTCTGCAGAATCAAGAATAAAAGTGCCATTTCCTGGAATGCTATTGTAGCTGCCAATGTACGGCATGGCCGTGGAGAGGAAGCTCTAAAGCTCTTCATGGATTTGCGGCATGCTGGAAACAAACTTGATCGTTTTTGTGTAGCTGAATGTTTGTCATCCAGTGCATGCTTGGCATCATTAGAAGAAGGCATGCAGCTACACGGTCTTAGTGTGAAATGTGGGTTGGATTCTGATAGTCATGTTGTTAATGCTGCAATGGACATGTATGGGAAATGTGGAAAGATGGATGATATGTTGAAAATGCTGCCTGATCCTGCTAGTCGGCCTACGCAATGCTGGAATACATTGATATCAGGCTATGCAAAATATGGCTATTTTAAGGAAGCTGAGGATACGTTCGAGCAAATGGTCTCAATGGGGCAAAAGCCAGACTATGTGACATTTGTTGCTCTTCTCTCTGCTTGCAGTCATGCTGGTCTGGTAGACAAGGGCATCAATTACTATAACTCTATGGCATCTACATTTGGTGTTTCTCCTGGAATAAAACATTGTGTTTGCATAGTGGATCTCCTTGGTCGTTTAGGGCGATTTGCAGATGCAGAGAAATTTATTGATGAAATGCCAGTCTTGCCAAATGATCTAATATGGAGGAGTTTGCTGTCCTCTAGTAGAACTTACAAAAATCTGGATATTGGGAGGAAAGCCGCCAAAAATCTCCTGGAATTGGACCCATTTGATGATTCTGCTTATGTTCTTTTGTCAAACTTATATGCTACAAACGCAAGATGGGTAGATGTTGACAATTTAAGAAGCCACATGAAGACCATCAAATTGAACAAAAGACCTGCCTGCAGCTGGCTTAAGTTGAAGAATGAGGTGAGCACCTTTGGCATAGGTGACCGGAGTCATATGCACGCAGACAAGATATATGCAAAGTTGGATGAAATCTTGCTAAAGCTCAGGGAAGTAGGCTATGTTGCTGATACTTCATATGCACTACATGATACGGATGAAGAGCAAAAAGAGCAGAACCTGTGGAACCACAGTGAGAAGCTTGCATTGGCATATGGGCTTATTGCTGTGCCAGAAGGATCTACAATAAGGATATTCAAGAACCTCAGGGTCTGTGCAGACTGCCATCTGGTGTTTAAGCTGGTTAGCATGGTTTACCAAAGGGAAATTGTTCTGAGAGATCCTTACAGGTTCCACAAATTCAAAGACGGATCATGCTCTTGTTCAGATTTTTGGTGAGATAGTTATACACCAATTCAGATTTTTGGTGAGAATCCTGTGGTGACATGTCAACACAGGATTCTCTCCCCTCCTCTGACACACACATATGAAAAACTGATGGAGCTGACTGTCAAACACACCCTCCCTTTGTTTGTAAAGATGTTAATTCTCATCCAGGACACATTTGAGTACCTCTTTTGTTCATTGGCCATGTAGATGCAATGTATCCACTACTTGTTCTCTTTGGCACACAGTTGTGCATATAGGTAGACTGGATGCAACCAATGGTTAACTTCTCTAATGTTATCTTATCTAGCTCATATTGCCTACTCCCTCCATTCTAAATTGTAGGTTGTTTTGACTTTTTTAGGTGCATAGATGTTTGTATGTATCTAGATATACATTATATTTAGGTGCATACAAACATCTGTACACCAAGAAAAACCAAAACGATCTGCAATCTGGGACGGAGGGAGTACATTGCTTTGCATCACATTCACTGTCCCTCTGGCAAAGACAGTGACATGACGCTCATTGATTGTAAAGATGTTAATTCGCATCCAGTACATCTGTGCTTTGATCTGTGCAGCTGTACACCATTCATTGTTGCTCGTCCTATTCTTCCGAGCCCGAACATTCTTCTTGCAAAGAGAAGAAACGGCCCATACATACTTCTGATCGAATTCTGCCTAACTGAGTAACATGCATGGGCGTAGCTAGGGGTATTCATAGGTATTCACATGAATACCCCTGGCTTTGGACAAAATGTTTAGTATGTGTATACTTCTAGTGCTCATATATGTACGTAGGCCCAACAGTCACTATCTGGATCAAGAAATCTCACTATTTTCTTTACAATGAATACCCAGAGTGAAAATCCTGCCTACGCCACTGGTAACATGCCTATCAAAACTATATCAGTTTGCTCAGAGTTACAATAAGATCAGTTCATATATACATTCATGCTGGACAAAATAAGATCAGTACATTGATAATAAAGGAGAATACTATGCATATGACATATGGAAGTAAAAATTGATTCCATGTCATGGCCACCCCAGAACTCCACTGCCAACGTTCATCACGTGCCAAATGCTATCGGTTTGGACGGATGGATCCATCATCCCGCGCGGTGCGGATCGCGGTGGGCTCTAGCATGATAGCATCATCAAAAGCCCCTGAAAAGGTGGAGCGCAAGTTGGCAGTCCATTCCCGTTCCAGGCCCGTTCAATCACGTTGGGGCCAAAGCACCACGATGAAAGGAAGAGAAAAGAATGGTATCATCCATGATCCATGCACACACAAAAGCACAAGTGGTGGCACAATCAGCTAAGAAAAAGGCGGTGGTTCTCTCTTTCACCACTTTTTCAATTTTTTGATCTCCCTTTTTATCCTGTCTTACTGTCTCTTCACACTGACAAACTGATTGGCCAAGAATTTTAAAGATTGCTCCATAGCTTCTCCACATTATTCTACCACACACTCGTCGCTTAAAAAACCAAAGAAAATCGCCGGCGGTCGATGTGGATGCAAGCGAACAACTGAACAAGAATCCACCAACTCGCGCGTACTTGGCAGCCCTCTATTTTACGCTCGCCAGGCGCGTCGCCATCGAAGCGCCTCACTTCTCGGCAGGAAGCAATACAATATCATCACTTGATTAGCACGGGCGCGCACGAGCTCATGCATGAACGGAGGCCTACGCTATCAGTTCCTAACGCACAGCCGTACGCCCTCGTCCTCGCCCCGGTCGCCGTCGTCGTCGCCAACGACAAGACACCGATGCCCCGGTAAGTTGGACGCACGCGGCACCGGATCGATCGCATCCCCAAGGCCGCCGAGGAATCCGACCGAACGGCCGAAATCCAGGCCCAAATCAGACAGCAAATGGTCTTCCATCCCAACCACCGAATGATCGATCGGCATTAGATTCAGTCATCCAGTCCAATACGCGCTCTCCACTCTATATACGTTCGTACGCTCGTCATAGATTCAGATTTTCCTTGTTCGTCCGCGAGAATATGGGAACTGGACGGATGCGTCCAAAGCCTCCTCCGTTCCAATGATCAGGCTTGCAGCATCCCATCTAGCCACATCATATGATCGAATCGATCGACCAGCCTCCTCCCCAATTATTGCCATCGCCCGATCGCAAGGAGCTCAATTATTTTCCAGGCTACATTGATTCGGTTCATGTGATCGCCCTCGCCCTCGCCCTCGCCCTCGCATGCGAGCCAACCGCACCGACGCGCGCGCGCGAGCCACTGACGACTGTACTACCGCTAGATAATCGGTTGGGTAGTTCAGCCAGGACTCGAGATCAGAAGAATGGAGCTAGAGAGACCCTACTCCAAAAGTGAGCTGCCACTTTTCTCTTGTTGGGCAAGTGTTCAAACTGACGAGCCCGGTAATGGGTTGCTTTCGCCTTTTTAGCTCGTAGTACGGGCGAGCTTTGTTGTGGCCGGGCCAACTGATGGTGATGGTTCAGTCGATCTGAAAGTCTGAAACTAGGTACCACAAGTCTGAGTGTCTGATACATGTATTCAGAAAACAGCGGGAGACTTCTTGCATTGCATGGACGAAAAATGTGAAGAAAGCAAGTTCCGGCTATCTGATATATGTACATAAGTAGCAGTAGATCAGCAGCAGATGTGATTTATGTGAATGTGACGTGCCATGAGAGCCACATTACCGGCAATCAGTTGAGGGTCGTTCTGGCTTCCGGATGTCTGAACTCGCTGGCATCGGCAGGGGTGGGTTCGATCGGCGGAAATGCAAGCGAAGCGAGGCTTTAATTCGGGAGGATAGATGTCAACCTCGCTCGCTACAGGGGGAGAGAGGTGGCGCGGCTGCATCACTGGAAAAAAAGGGTTTGGCCAGCCACTCATCACCCCAGCGTGGCACATTAACTCCGCAGATACAAGTCCATGTGACGCCGAACCGACCGGAAAGACCGACCCCGCAAAGATTTCCGCCGAATCAATGCCTCCGCATGGCAATGTTCCATGCTCGGCGCGGCGAGTCTCCATTCCGATTTCCATGCATGCTGCCGCCCGTGCGTCTGAGAAAGTGAAAGAGCGACAGGGAGAGGGATCAAGACAGGTCCTGGTACGAGTGGTTTCACATTTCCTCAAGCGGTGAAAGTGAACAACAATCTTCTCTTCACAACCGAGAAATTGACAAATACAAATATACAATGTCAAGTTGAAACAATGTGCATTGCTAACTTCACTTGCGGGGAAAAAACACTCAAAATTTCAAGCCTGTTTGGGCGAACACGCAGAAGCAGAGGACAGGGGGAGATGGCAAGCGCAAAAATCCAGAGTCTTCTCAGCTAATTGCAGCTCCTTTCGCTTTACAATCCGGAGGAGGGAGTATTTACAGCATTTACACACCGCCAACGAACCGAAATGGAATCCTGGGCATTGATCTCTCAAGAAGATCCTCACGAGGAGGAGGAAGCTAAAGAAGAAGGGGGCGTCAGAATGTGGGCGTGAGCAGGTTGAGCAGGGAGACTCTGGCGTTCACGAGCGCGCGGTACACCTCCTCGCAACCGGACTCGGCGGCGTCGACACACTGCTCGAGCCCGCGCACCCTGCCCATGGCCGCCTTCCGCTCCTCCTCCTCCTCGTTGCACGAGTCCTCGAACGACACGGTCCGCCGCCGCCGAGCAGTCGGTCACCAGATACATCGGGCTGGCGGTCATGCATGCCAGGGTAGTAGGACGTCGGGGTCCTCGGGGACGGCGCGGCGCTGGCGGCGGACTCGGCGGAGGCCGTGGACACGCCGGCGAAGACCGCTGACGAGGCGGCGGACACGGCGGCCGTGGCGGCCGCGAAGGCGTCCGCGAGCGTGGCCTCGTCGGACTCGTCGTCGGGCGCCGCGCGGTGGGAGAGGTCCCGCGCGGAGGACGCCAGGCGGGACACCTCCCGCGCCGACCGCCGCTGCGCCCGTAGCGCCGCCGCGAGTCGGGCCCCGTCGCGCCTGCGCAGCGCGGCGTGCGTCTCGGCGAGGAGCTGCTTGAGCGCGACGAGCGACTCGCGGAAGCAGCCGTGGAGGTCGGCGAGGAGAAGGAGGTCGTCGAGGAGCTGCTCCGTCCAGGGGTGCCGCAGGAGCGCGTCCCGGGCCTGCGGGTGGTGGAGCAGGTCCGCGAGCCCCGCCAGGACGCGCCCGGCTCGGCCGGCGCCGTCGGCGACCCACGCGGGCCCCGTCTGCGCGGGCGCGTCGGCCCACGCCAGAAGCGCGCGCGCCGAGTCGTGCAGCGCCGCCGCCAGCGGGTGGAGGCGCACGGGGAGGCTGGTGGACCGCACCCGCGCGTACGACAGCTTCTTGGGCCGCGCGCAGTCGAGGAGGAACGACGGCGCCACCGACTTGGGCGACGCCAGCGTGGTGAGCGTCCGACGGAACCCGACTGCCATCGCGCCCGGCTTCTTTGCAAGCCTGCTTCCGCCCTTTGCTTTGCTCTTCTTGCTCTGCTTTGGTCGAGGAGGAGAAGAGGCCGGCCGCTGGGCTTGGATGCGGTGGTGAGTGGTGACTCGGGGTGTGGTGGTGAGCGGGGGGGAGGCGCGCGGTGTTTTATAGGGGCGTATGGGTATCGTGCCGCGATGTGACGTGGACGATGGGGTGGATGGATCCCCAGCGCGCGGGCGCGGTAGACTGGTAGTACTCTGCTGGTAAGAGACGAGAGGGAGAGAGCGGAGCCCGCACGGGTGGGTGGTGAGTGGAACACGTTTGACCGGGGCTTGGCTTGCCTTTGCCTCGGAATGGGATGGAGTTGGTTGGCTTGTGGCCGAAGAAAGATGCTTGCGAACCAGATATCTTATTGGACAAGATACTGATACTCCCTACTCTAGACTCTAGAACCTAGCTACGGGGAAGTGCTGGAACTGGAAAAGACAGCAGGTTCTTTGTTTATTTTTAACACGTGGCACATCGAATATTTAGATACAAATTAGGAGTATTAAATATAGATTATTTACAAAATCTATTACATATGTGGAGGCTAAATGGTGAGACGAATCTATTAAACCTAATTAATCCATCATTAGCAAATGTTTACTGTAGCAACACGTTGTCAAATCATGGACTAATTAGGCTTAATAGATTCGTCTCGCCGTTTAGCCTCCACTTATGTAATGGGTTTTGTAAATAGTCTACGTTTAATACTTCTAATTAGTATAAATATTCGATGTAACGGGTGCTAAAAATAAGCAGGAGGAACCAAACCAGGCTAAGCAAGCATGAGTTACTGTTTGTCGTTGGTGGGGGTTGTTTCCTGACCTGGAACATCACTTTTGCGCAGCTGGACAGTGTGATAACGTGTAAACTGGAACTACCTAGCTAAGAACACGCTGTCCATTGTACTGCTCCGGGATCTCACATTGGGCATTGGCTGCAAACAAGGGGAATCTCATGTGCAGGGAACAGTGTAGCAACGGATTGTTGGTCAAGTAAAGTCATAGAATAATAGTGCCCAAAATTATCATATAATACATGTCCTTAAGAATGCGTATAATATTCCTAGTATGGCTCACATTTTTTTTTTGCTTTGAGTCGACTTTGACATCTAAAAGTCATGAAATACATTTATCCAAAGACCAATGACAATCAAACTGGATTAGGGTTGTATTTTGGTTTAGGAAGGTGGGAACAGAGGTGAGCCTCTTTTCGGTAACGATGTTATGGTTCATTGGTCAACAACATATACAAATTCATAGAGACCTGCAAAGGCGATGGTGCGCCTTATGGTGGAATATGGATGTGCATCATTATCGGGACAAAACATCGATAGTGAATCTGAGGGCATGAATGGCTGAATGGGAGGAATGCTAAGGACGAATTCGTAGCAATATGTTACGTCGCCATTCACTAGTATGTAGAAGCCATGTTGGTTAGTGGAAATGTTGGGCATGTTCGCTTCAGCTTATTCAGCTGGCTTATCAGCCACCAAACAGTATTTTTCTCTCACAATAAATCAGCCGTTGCAGCTTTTCAGCCGGCTTATAAGCTGAAGCGAACAGGCCCGTTGGTTCAAGGCATCCCGTACCACGGATGTGAATGTTAAATCCTCATGTTAGCTTAGGTATGGTGCTGAGTAGGTTAAGAGGAGAGGGAAGGTTCAAGGCTTTCTATCACTGCCATAGAAACAATTTTAATTTCTCCAGAATCTTCCGTACATTTTCACATAGAGCTTATATAACAATTTTCCTTATGTTTGCATAAGGAAAACTGTTTTCCACATGCGATCAATTTTGCATCCGATGAAAACAAATCAGATGAAAACAAATCAGAGGCGGAGCTAGTATGTACTGGAGCAGAGGCGGAGCTTGATAAACAAATCAGAGGATCCAACTTATAGAATTAAACACTAAACACCTATGAACAATAGCAAAATTACTGTTTATTCAGTGGAGATTAGGTTGGGCACGGGTGGCCATGGCCTCGTTTGGTCTCAACAAAGCTCCGCTCCTGGAGTACAAGGGAGTTATAAATCCGAATAAATTCGCTGCGCAAATAGATTAATGTGGATGAGTTGGATAATAGTAGTCCAATAGTCTAGGAAATCTCGAGATGACCAGGTGCTCTATACATGCTCCCCAAATCGCAAAGTCGTAAAGAAGCCAGCTTGGCATCGAGGTGCGTCAACAAATTAAATTTCCTCCCCACACAGCATTAGTATCCCCATCCCGGTGCGGACACGTGGCTCAGGGATCAGGGAACGCACAGTGCCGGTGCCGCCGGTGCCCGGCGTCGGAGGCGATCTCCGCTCACATGGGCACGTCCGGCCGCCGGGCCCCTCCGCGCCCGCCCGCCCACCCGCCGTGCCCGTGCCCGTGCCGCGGCCACTGCCCACCCCACCTCACCTCACTGATTGGCGCCCCAGTTCGGTCCGGACCGAACCCGATCGCCCGGCGACCTCCGACCTGTGCGTAGGCCTGCGCGCATTGAATGCGCGGCGCGATGCTCCCCCCTCCCGATCGATCGATCGCCTTTTGGCGAGCAAGCGAGTGCGTGGTGGGCCGCGGCTCGCTCGTCGTCCCGACTACCCCCCCTCGTCCCCGCCCGGTTCGGCGACGGATCACGGACGGGTGCGCTGCACCCAACAGAACAAATGATTGATCCATCCGCTGGGGTTTCGCTTCAGATCGATGGAGATGCCGATGGGATGGGGTGATGGGACCCGCCGGCACTAAACTTCCGGCGAGCGATGGCGACGCGAGTCCGCGGGGCAGCTGCGCTTTTGCTTAGCTTCATCCCGTTTGTTAGGCTCCTGCCCGTCGATGGATGGATCGATCGGTCACGTGTTTTCAGTGCGCGTCTGGTGGTTCATTAGCTCGTCGTGCGTCTGAGGCGGCAAAGCATCTCTGGCTCTGGGCGCCAGGGCCAGGCCCCAGGGGTGTCGCCCGTACGGATCCATGCACGAACCGCAGGAGCTTTTGTGCGTGCGTGCATCGCGGATGCATGCATTAGCATGTGTTAACGGAGGAATTGGTGGTCGATCCGTGTAAAATCAGATGCGCCTCGCGTTTCAGTGCACGCACGCGTTCACTGACGGCTGCGAGAGTACTGTGCGAGACCTGTTCAACCACGGTACGTAGCACTGCAACAGTTACGCCAGCAGTCGCTGTCGCCTAACGGCCAACAGAGCAGTGAAGAGTGAAGAACATCGGAACAGGGCAAATCTCCTTGACTGGCACCTCGTGTCAGCAGCTACGTAACGCCTAACGGTAGCATAGATAGCTGCCAGCCATGTTAATTTGCTGCGGCGGAGTACCATTCTAAAAATAGACCGGGCGGACCTTTTCAGCCGCGAGATCGAGCTTTGGTTAAGCGCAGGCGCCTGCGTCGATCCCACGCCGTCTCGTCGTTTGCAGTGACGCGCGAGGGCCGGTCCCGGACCCGGTTTATATTTTTCCTGAGATCGACGTCGACATGTGGCGATCAAGAAAAGACATATTCGAGAGGTCAGAGCTGACAGACAGTAGTATAATGCAAGAAGAGTAGACAGCAAGTTAGGTAAACTGGGTTCGAGAATTAGACGTCCATCCCAGGTAGTAGTCTCGAGTCCAGATCGGCCAATAATTAAAATCTCATGCATCGATCGATCTCCCAGTCAATACGCTAGCTAGCAGTCCGGTCCTGAAGTCGGTGAAACATGCTGTGATGTCATGGATTAGTTCAGGTCTTCAGGAGGATGTTCTGGACCTTGAGCATCGCTCTGATGTTCAGCACGACATCAATTAGTGTCTCATCGTCAGAGGGAGGTCGCTGAATTCTGAAAGCTATGCATCCAGATTTAGTCCCTGTCACATCGGATGTTTGGACACTAATTAGGAGCATTAAACATAGTTTAATTACAAAATTAATTGCACAACCCCTAGGCTAAATCGCGAGACGAATCCATTAAGCCTAATTAGTCCATGATTTGACAATGTGGTGCTACAGTAACCATTCGCTAATGATGGATTAATTAGGCTTAATAGATTC
The DNA here is from genome assembly GCF_000263155.2 of Setaria italica. Classification (NCBI taxonomy): domain Eukaryota; kingdom Viridiplantae; phylum Streptophyta; class Magnoliopsida; order Poales; family Poaceae; genus Setaria; species Setaria italica. The sequence continues at coordinate 39,986,396 of NC_028458.1, forward strand.
GTCTCGTGATTTAGCCTAGGGGTTCTGCTATTAGTTTTGTAATTAGCTCATATTTAGTCCTTCTAATTAGCATCCGAATGTGTGATGTGACAGGGCTAAAGTTTAGCCCCTGACATCCAAACGCCCCCTAAGGTCCCAGGCGATTCCACGTCCACATCCCCTCCGAGCCACGGGCGCACGATGCGTAGACTTCTCTTTCTCGTACAGGAAGATACCACTACAGTATTAGTAGTGTTAGTGGGACGTGTCATGTTTGCATTCATCCCAGGGTGCGCCAATAAGTTGCCCACCGTATTCCCGGTTCCAGTACGTGGGGCAGTAAACGGAGACAGAAAATTAAAATCTGCAGACTGCAGAGCCTTTAACATCAACAGATTGGTTTCTCACACCATAAGCTACTACAGGGAACAAGCTAGCACGAGTCAACCATTTTTTCCTTTTGTTTTATCTGCAACATGAATGAACGAGGAGCTTGGACTTGGACTTGGACACACTCTCTCTCGGAAGGTCAGAGCTGACATATAAATAAATGGCTAACTGTTTCGGTAAAACTTATTCGTCACTACGGGTCTGTTTGGATCCAAGGGCTAGATTTTAGCTCTGCACTTTTAGCTCAAAATTTAGCTCTTGGGATCCAAACCTGTGAGAAAAAGTGTAGAATAGCTAAAGTTTGGACTAAAAACTTTAGCCCCAAAGAGACCCTAAAAGGGGCTAAAAGTGCTCCTCCCCATCAATTTTCACACCCTGCCCCCCCTTCCTCTCTCCTCTCCGCGTGGTCCCCCCTCCCGCACCCCTCCCTTTCCTCCGCCTCCAACTTCCGTCGCCTCCAGCCAGCCCGCCGCCTCCGACCGGCCCCACGTCCTCAGCCCGCCCCCCGCGGCCTCACGGATCGGATCGGCGGCGGCGGCTTCTTCCAAGGCCCTGCGGAGGCGTCGCTGGAGGCCATGACGGCGTGCACGGCCGCGGAGCTCCACCATCGCCGCGTTCTTCAACGACATCGCGCCCGCCGGATCCGAGCCCAGGCCATCCTCCGCCTTGTCCGCCATCCTATGCTGCCCCGGTTGCCCCTCCCCCTCGCTGTAGCCTTCCTCGGGGATGGAGGGCCATGGCGGGTCGCGGCGAGCCGTGCTGCCACGCGAGCGCCGCCGAAGAACAGGAAGAAGAGGGACACCCCGTCGCCTCCGCCCGCCCCCTGCCGCCTCCACGGCGCGGGCGCTGGAGCAGCTGGATGCGGGTGCGTGGGTGGAGGCGGCAGGCGGCTGGAAGATGGGAGAGCGCGCGGGTTTGGCGGTGTCGTCGGCGACGGAGTCTCGGGGGGAGAGGAGGCGAGGCGGCGGCGGATGCGGGGGGCTCGGATACGACAGGGCTGGAGGCGGCCTCCTCTTGGGACCGCACGGCGGAGGCGAGGAGGAGGGAGAGGATGAGGAGGTGGTGGAGAGGACCACACAGCGGAGGTGGCGCGGGGCAATGCCTGCGAGCTAGTGGAGAGGAGGGGTAAGGAAGGACGATAAAATTATCTTTATTCAACAACATTTATAGACTTTAGTTCATTTTAGTCTATGGATCCAAACACCCCAGCAGAACTAAATTTTAGGAGCTAAAATTTAGCTTATATAAATTTTAGGAATTAAATTTTAACCCATCAAACGCTCCGTCCACTTCTGAAGTCTGTAAAGTATATTGGTGTCACGGATTGGTTCAGTTCAGGGCGTGTTCATCAGCGGGTAGGTCATCGAGAGGAACAGAGATCGAGGAAACAAGCAGATGCATGAATGAACCCCACACGACCATACGCGTTCGCGTCGATCGTCTTCTGCAGGCAGGTCACGGGCTCACGAACGGGCGTAGACTTTCTTGTACGTTATACCCGTGCAGGAAGGCACAGTGCCGCTCGTGGGCCTTGGACCTATGCGTTGCATTGACGCCCGGGCGCCAAGTTGCCGTCTGTCCACACTCTGACTCCAGTATGTGGAAGTGTCAACGGGACCGGGACGACGACGGCTGCGAATTCGCAGAGCCTTTACGCCGAGCAAGAGGCTTGCAGCATACTCCAGTTGCATGTATCGGGCAATCTAGCAGCCTCTAGAACAAGTCATGAAGTCAACCGTCCCTGTCTCTGCTTCACGAGACCCAGCTTTGATGATGCCTCTCTGCCTTTCTGCCAGTCGAGACTCGAGGCAGCAATGCAGTGGTACAGCGGTATTCAATGTGACGCCGAGGACACAGAGCAGTGGCAGTGGCACATCGCTACCAAGTCAACCTCATCGAACCGAGGACTTGTTTAGTTGTCCAACTTTGGGTGTCAAAATTACTGTAGCATTCGTTTGTATTTGTGAATTATTGTCCAGATATTGACTAATTAGGCTCAAAAGATTCGTCTCTCAAAGTACAACAAAATTGTGCAATTAGATTTTAATTTCGTCTACATTCAGTACTCCATGCATGTACCGCAAGTTTGATGTGATGGAGAATCTTCTTTTTACATAGTGTCAAAGTTAAGAATTTGGAGTGAACTAAACATAGCCTGAATCCCGCAACCGCAAAAGGTAAACTACACTACTACTGTACTACAGCACGCAGTTCCAGCTCGATCGAGGTCTGCCATTACTGCCCTTTTCGCGACTGTACCATACCAACGCTTCGACGTGCGGACGGCGACGCCGGGGAGGAGGAGGACGACGCGAAAGACGGTCACGATGATATGCTGGCAAGTCAGCCAGCCAGGCAGTGAAAAGGGGAAGTCAGAATCGTCCTGCGCCACGTGAATTTCTCTGTTCCAAACCGCTGTGAAAAGGAAGGACAGCTCCATTACGGTTTCGACCGTGGGCCTTGAGTTTGCAATTGGAATTGGCTGGATGAATTAGGCCTTTCTGAGTCCACCAAGGAGAGAAGATGAACAGGCCGCTATATTTTCGGACCGAGCAACTCTGGGCCTGGGCGACACGAACCAAGCAAGCAAGAAAGAAGAGAAAGGAAGGCGTAGGCTGGTGGGCCAGAGAAAGGTTAATGTGCCACCTCGGGAGCTCGGCCTCGGCGCTCCGGTGCTGCTTCTCGAAAACTTCTGCTGCATCCTCTCTTGTACCCCTGCTCTGTATCTTCTCTGAATTACATCCTGCAGCGAGCGAGCGAGCGAAGTTAGTACTAGAATCGTTGAGTAATTCTTATCGGATGGTTCAATGGAACCGATTGACGTTGGTGACAGCAGGCCGCTCGATGTCTCGGGGCTCTCGGCCGTGCGGTGCCGACGACGCATGCCATCGTGAGCAGAGGATCCGTTCACGTCCGACGAAGAGCCCCGACGCACACCCGCGCCCTGCCGAACGCTGATATGTCCAGCGGCCGTGAAGCGTCAAACGCTGTCACCGGATCACAAGTTCCGAACGCGAGCGCGAGCTCTCCTCGCACAGTAACAATCAGTCATGGGAACGAGCTCCACTATCAGGGTTTATGAAAAAGGGAGCAACGGTGTCACCGGGACCGTGTCTATCCGAACATCAGGCTGACAAGCACGGAGAAAGCAAAATCACGTCCTCGTCCGGAAGGACGGCATCAATCGGGCCATTCTGTCCGGAACGTGCGCCCTGAACTAGGGGACGCGCGCGGGGCTCAACAGCGTGTTTGGTTTGAAGATTCAATTGATCCGGCATGGACTAGTCCGACGTGAAAAAGGATCAGCTCGTCCCGCTTTTCCTGCGGAATGAGTTCGCCCATGAGATTTGCCTGCCGCTGGCCTGTGGGAGCGTACTACGCGGAATGACCTATTAGTGCCGGACGAGTTGATGCCGTGACACAAACTAAACTCCCACGTCAGGTTCGGTTTTAGGTTCGGATCATTCCGAACAGCTTCATGACGTAAACCAAACAGGCTCCAAGTGGAACATCACGCCCTCAAGCAGAGAGGAAAAAAGGAAGTTCTGCAGCAGCGAAATTTAAAACGCCGGCTGCTCTGTTTCAACGTCGATAACACGCAGACTGAACAGCCGATGATGCCACCGGCCCACCACGGCATCAGAAACAAATGCTTTTGGAGCCATGGATCAGTAGTAGCCAGTACAGAAGATGTCGAAGCGCTCTCATTGAATCTGACGAACGTTCCCGTACGGTGCAGATGGCACATACCATCGTGTGTTCGCGATGAAGCGTAAGGCGCACCCGCGCTCTGCGCCTCTGACCGATGCCTGGCGGCATCGAAGAGAGAAGAGTATGATGCCCTAATGCTGCTCTGCTCACTGAATCCCAGCGCGAGCAAATCGTATGATGCGCCAGCTCCTCGGCTCCTCGCTGCGCGGCTGACGAAGCGAAACAACCGCCCTGGCACCAACCGTGTTCCTCATCAGAGCATAACGCTCCGGCAGAAAGAAAGCAAAAGTGCGCATCGGGAGCCTCATGTCCAAAATATGAACTCTCGGCTGGATCGTTTCAAAGCACTGAACGCCCACCTAATCCGCCCGATACGCATGCTGCAACGGCAAAAGTCCAAAACTCCAAATGCCGGTTACTCTGTTCCAACTCCAACGCCGATCATACGTCATAGTAGGCTCAACTCAACAACCGATTTTTTTTTTTTGAAAAACAACCGCACGATGTCACCGGCCAGAAAGCATCACCGATGTCCGCTTACACAAGGGAGCCTACCGTTGCCCGCGCTGGCTGAACCCTGCCGAACATTTCTTTCCGACCCAGCTACGTCCTCGTGACATCACCTTCCCGGCTTCCCCGTCGTGACGACGGCATCTGCCCGTGCCGTTGGGTGGCCCTGAGCGAGCCGCCAGTGGAAGCGCTCGTCGTTGACGGCCAAAGCCATCATGCACGCAGCACACTACGCGCGCAGCACATCGTGCGTTCCAACTCCGCCGCACATCGAAGTGGGGGAACAGAAAGGCCGAACCAAGTTGCAACGGCACGTTTGACTCTCCCTCTCCGATTCCATTCATCATTTCATATTTTTCCATCCGTCCATCCATCCAAGAATGGACGGTATTGAGCAAAAGATGCAGAAAAAAAAAAGGCAAAAAGAACTGTACAGTTTTTCACAGCTCAGCCCGCGCGTCACTGCCACTCGTGCGTGTCGCAGGGGTAGCACCCTTCCTGCGCGACGTCGGCGACCTGCACCCCGGTGTCGTAGACGCGGCCGGCCTCCCACCGCCGCGGCAGCACCTCCGACTCCGCCCACACCCACTTGCCGTCGTACCCGCCGGTCACCACCAGGCGGAACTGCAGGGGCCCCGCCGGCGCCTGCGCCGTGCTCCACGCCGGCCCGTGCTCCCGCGTCATGAACCGCCAGTTCGACGACCCGACCTGCATTTGCCAACAAAAAACACACCGGCAACCACGTTAATCAACCGCCGGTGAACTCCAATCCAACGTTGCTTTGTTGACCTCAGCTTTCAAACTCGTTATGAGAAAAAGGAGGATAAAATGTCTTGTTTGGAGCGGGGAGAAGTTTGCTTACCGTGGCGACGTCGACGGCGACGATGTCGGTCTGGCCGCCCTGGTACAGGAACCTGATGGACAGTTGGCTCGGCGGCCGGCTCTTCTCCTCCACGCGGATGGACAGGTTGCGGTTCGCGTACTCGCATGGGATCCTGCCCGCACAAAATTCAGCTGTTAATTCTTCTTCTCTCCCCAAAACACCAAAAAAAAAATCTCAGCTGTTCTCTGCATCATCGGCACGTGCGAGCGAAACCGAAATGACGCACACTACCGACGCCGTACTCGCGCACGGCACCGCGGGCGGCGACAAAGGAGGAGCAACAGGGCAACCACCAACCTCTTGTACTCGACGTCCACGACGCGATGCGCCCGGAGCCGCGCGGCCTCGCCGGCGCGGGCCATGGCCGCGTACGCCGCGGCGCTCAGCACCAGGCCCGTGCGGTTCGAGGAGGTCCGCGCCTGGTCCGTCACCACCACCTTGGTGCCGGCGGCGCTGCACAGCTCGCTGTCCCTGCACCGCACCTGCAATGGGCGATCCCCGCTTAATTTAATCCGTTTCGCCCACCGACACGCGGAGGAATCGGGGCCGTCGGCCGTCGCGGACAGCTCGGGGAAGGAGGAGGAACCTACCTGGAAGCAGGCGCCGCAGCCGACGCCGCCCCTGTAGAGCTCGGGGCTGGCCGCGGCGAGGAAGCCGCCGTTTAAGGACGCGGCCAGGGAGCCGTACCCGCAAGAACCGGCTGCACGGGCGCACAATTCAGCAACCACAAGGTCAGCCAGACCAATCTTTCGAGCCACGAACAAATTAAATGAACCGAAACGCAGAAGCCTGTGGATGCCTGATTACCGTTGAGGGCGAGCGAGGAGGCTTGGTAGGTGGCCTTGGACCGGCGCACGCAGCGGTCGCAGCCGCGAGCCGGAGACGGGACCGCGACGAAGACGAGGAGCAAGACGAGGGACAGGGACGCGGCGCTCCTCATGACGACGAGCTCGAGGTCGAAGAAGGCTTGAATTGTGATTACTCGGGAGAACAGAGCAGAACAGGGGATTGGATTGCTGCCAGCAGCGCGAGCGCCGGCTTTATGCTCCACGCCTCCACGCGGGCGCCGCAAGGCTGCCGCTCTGGTTTCTGGTTCTGGCCGCAGTGCGGAAGCTAGCTGGTGCCTGCGAGTACTCCTTCTAGTAACCAGAGTAGGCCCTAGACTGGTGATACTTGGTGCTGCCCTCCAACAGGCCGCAGAATGTTTTGGACACGCGACGCGGTTGGGAGCGGAGCGCGGCGCCGTGGGACGGATATAGTGGTGGGGGACAGAGGAAGAGAGAGGACGGTGAGGCTGAGGCCCGGGGGGCGGCCACCGACCCCCGGGGACACGCGTGCCGCGGCGCGGGGCGCGTCAGCGAGGCGTCGGATGAAAGCCTGGGCTGGCGCAGTACCGTTCCCGGCAGCCTGGCACGTGGCCGTCGGTAAGTGACCTGGTGCTGACCACCGTAATCCGCTGGCAGTACTCGAATGAAATCTGAACGCCGTTCGTTATTATCGGTGTGTTGATGTGCGTTCGATCCCGCGGTGATTTTTATGGCAATGATTGAACACCTGACAGCCGTAGTATTCCTATTCCAGCTATGGGGAAGAAAAGTTGCTGCTGGAGTTAAGGGGTTCGAGGACGAGGACCGGAAGGAGACTAGGAGAGAGAGAAAAGGGCAGCCGGGCAGGGGATGATGAGTGGGATTTGATTCGAGGGGATAAGAACGGGAGTGGCCGACGTGGCCGAGGATTAGGGAAGCGAGCAAGGGGGACAGGGCGTCAAGGCTTATCGCGTGCCACGGGCCACCACCACCACCGTCCGTCCGCTGCTTCCTCCCCTGTGCGGCGGCCGGGCGCCCGCGCCGCCGCAGCCGCATCCTCGTTCACCTCACGGTCACGGATTACTCCGGTCTCCCTCAGGGCCCCTGTTCCGGCGGGTAGCGCAGCGCCTCGTTTTTATTTCCCTGCCATTGCCAGTAACCAAGTCCACCAAGACCGCGGCGGTCATGGCCCCTGATCACGACACGTCGGACGCCTCCTCCTCCTCCTCGTCCAACCCCAGGCCGTTCCGGATAACCACCGCCGTTTCGTTGCGTGCGTGCATGGTTGTGTTCGAGTTCGATCAGAGCTTTTCGTTTCATTAATCCTGTCAAACAGTGGTAGTAGGCCACGCCGTACCGAACTGGGAGCCGCCGGCTCGGGATGGGATGCCTAGCCCCGGAGGATTTTCCAATTCATCGTTTCTCTCGGTTTTGGAAGGGCCGTCCCTGCCCACTTCGCACTCCGGCGTTCCCTTTCCGCGCAAGACTGCATTACTGGCATAAAGGCAACAAGAAATAGGGAGAGTCGTGCAAATGGGTTTTCTTACCGTGTGCTTGGTTTGGTTTGGAGACGAGATAGGATGGGTCGGTCCTATTCTAATTTTTTAGGATGAGATCGTCCCGACTCATGTTTGGTTCAGAAGGATGGGTTCGTCCTGATTTTTTGTTTGGTTGGAGGCACTGCAGTGAGTGGGATGAGTACCGTTTTTTCCTTCCGTTAGCCACCGTTAGTGGGCCCCACCATCCTGCCTCTTCTTCCTCAGTCTTCCCCAATCTTCTCACCCCGCCTGGGGAGCTTGCCCGACCTGCCATGTGCGCCAGAACCGCCGCCTGGGCACGCGCCTGGGGAGCTCGCCCCGCTGGCCCTGGGCACCGACCGCCGGAGGACCCTGTCGGCCCCACTCACCTCGATGGCCACAGGCCGCACCGTCGGAGGACCCCACCCCCGCCAGCCTTGGGCCTAGGTCGCGCCGCCAGAGATCCCGCCCCTACGGGCCTTGGCCCCTGCCACGCCGCTCGTGGAGTCCCGCCGAAGATGGAGAAGGAGAAGCCCCCGCGCCAGTCTCGACCGAACAGAGAAAGACGGAGCTAGACGGCCTCAAAGTGGG
>NC_028458.1:39994882-40093280 GCF_000263155.2 Setaria italica
ACCGAATGGGGTCATCCCACATCTTCACGGTATATTCCCATTCGTGGACCGTCCCATCCCTCGTGACTCCAGACCAAACACCATCAAATTTGCGATCGCCCCGTCCCCGGTACCAAACGCACCCTTAGAGCGTGTTTGGATACTTGCTAAAGTTTAGCCCTTGTCACATCGAATGTTTGGATGCTAATTAGGAGGACTAAACATGAGCTAATTATAAAACTAATTGCAGAAGTCTTGGGCTAATTCGCGAGACGAATATATTAAGCCTAATTAATCCATCATTAGCAAATGGTTATTGTAGCACCACATTGTCAAATCATGGACTAATTAGGCTTAATAGATTCGTCTCGCGAATTAGTCTCCATCTGTGCAATTAGTTTTGTAATTAGCCTATATTTAACACTCATAATTAGTATCAAACTTCCGATATGATAGGAGGTAAAGTTTATCCCTTGGTATCCAACCAGCGCCTACACGATAGAGCGAGGGATTGCTCAAAGACCGAGCAGAGGCAGAGCGCCGGGCGTTTGAGAGCTTGCAAGGTTTTTGGGTGCCGAGATCCCTGTGGACTGTGGAGTAGTAGGGCGTTGAGGATCATTGTTTTGCCCGTATAACCTGATCTCATCCATCCAGGGAAGAGAGCACGAGTTGGGCAGGGCGTGGTGCGCGCGGTGCCATACTGCCATGCGGTGTTGTTTCATCATGGTGCTCGCGCCAGGCCAGTGGCCCTACAGCACAGGCTTGTGGATGGCATAATCTGGTGTTCTCCCAATCATGCCTGAGCCCATCGTGATGGTTATTCGGCCTTCGGGGTCCCTTTCAAAATCTTATTGCGAGAGTGACCGGATCCGGACCGTAGTCTCCCACCATGACTAATTCTGAATATATATATATACACACACGAATCATTCGTATCGTGTGCTTCTCCATTCTAAATTATAGATTATTTTAAATTTTTAGATGCACCTATCTAGATGCATAATAATATTTACGAAATTAAAAAATTAAAATGACCTACAATTTGAAATGGATGGAGTACATTATTTGAGCAAAGATAAGATGATGCGGCGTACGAAGGCAACCGGACGACAACAGTATTACTGGTGGAGTGTTTGTACGATAACTTAACTACGGGGGACGGTGGTAGTTGGCACCTGGCACTACGATTCTGACCTGCGCTGGCCGAAACGCGCTTGGGCAAGCACGACATCGCGCGATAGCGGGATGCAGCCCAAGTGGCCAAGTCAACCACTAGCCGTTAACGCGCAACAAGTAGTTAACGACATCACAATTACTCGTACACTGGCCGCTCCATGCTCTGACTGTAGTAAGAGCAGCGGCACCCGGTTCACGAATTATGAAACGGCCTGAACCGGACACTCGGACACTTGGTCAGTCAGCCAAACCGTTTAATCAAGAAAGCGTTGACCCAACCGTGAACCGTCCCTCCCATACCACGCCGCCACAGCCTGACAGCCATTCACTGCACGTTGCCACGTTTGACTCTCTCGGTGACCTCCGCGATCTGGCAGCCGACCTCCAGACGCGGATACCGCTCGCGGCGCGGCGCCTGCTGTTCGTATCCCTGCCACGGGCTTCTCGGCCGCAATCACTTTGCTGTCCGGCGCCGAGCCGCCGACGCGTCCCCTCGCGCGCCCGGCGTGCCGTGCCCGTGCGCGAGCGTAACGGCTCGTCAAATTGTGCATGCAGGACCCCTTTGCCTTCTCGTTCCGCGCCACGCGCCTCTCGCGTCGCCGCCCGGCATGTCTGCAGTCTGCTACAAAAAGCTTTCCCGTTGGCTCGCTGCATGCGCGGCAGCTAGCGCGCGAGGCAGTAGCAGTGGTGTAGAGTCCGACGCGGCGGCCCGCCGTTCGGGCGCCGCACGGCCGGTGGGTCGGCGGTTGCCATGTCATCTCCCCCCCCCTCCCCTCCCCCTCCCCCTGCCCGGGTGTTGCTTTGCGTTCGCCTGGAAGGAAAGGTAATCCCTGCACTTGACATGGACACGGTCAGAAAGGTCTGCGGCTACCACCGGACACAGTTATATTGTCCTGTCGAGTATCAGGGTTAACAGCGATGGATTGGGTTAGGCCATCAAAAATCAGGCTTTAACCGACAACAGAATATTAGTTGAACGTCATTAGCAAAACCTATATTGGATGCATGCCATCAGCAAAACCAATATTAGATGCACGTCATTAGCAAAACCAATATTAGTTGCACGTCATTAGCAAAACCAATATTAGATGCATGCCATTAGAAAAACCAAATCAATAAGTAATTACGCCGGACTGGACTAATGAAATGGGATCCAGGCCTTCTGGACTGTGTGTTGTTGAACCAAGACATACGTCATTAGAGAGAACAAACGTCAGGGGCCTGATGATTATCATAGTGCCCACAGCTCACAGGCATGCAAAGGCATCTATTCTGCACTGACGGTCCAAATTCATCAAGTGCTCTACTTTGAAAAATGCTAAATTTTTGTTTTGAATCAGTGAATTAAAATCTATAACTTGGTGGCCATGCTATGCACGTCAAAGGTTCCCAACAGAAACGTGTTTGGATGGAGGAGGACGCTTGAACCCACTTGACAAGGGACGATGCCCATGCTATTTCTGCAATAGCTAAATATCAAAGACCAATCCGATCACCACCAAAGCACCAAAGAGGAATATTTAAAACATTTTGGATAGAAAAAGAAACTTGATCATAGGAGGTACAGCTATTACTAAAATGCAAAATGAAAGAAACTTAGGGGGTGTTTGGGAACCACCTGTTAAAGTTTAACACCTGTCACATCGGATGTTTGGATGCTAATTAGGAGTACTAAACATAAGCTAATTACAAAACTAATTGCACAGATGGAGTATAATTTGCGAGACGAATCTATTAAGCCTAATTAGTCCATGATTTGACAATGTGGTGCTACAGTAACCATTTGCTAATGATGGATTAATTAGGCTTAATAGATTCATCTCGCGAATTAGCACAAGGTTCTGCAATTAGTTTTATAATTAGCTCATATTTAGTCCTCCTAATTAGCATCCGAACATCCGATGTGACACTGTTAAAGTTTAGCACCTCGTATCCAAACAGCCCCTTAATAATAGGCGGTACAGCTATTACTAAAATGCAAGATGAAAGATAACCATAGAGGTGTAAATGGAACTTGGGGTGTTTGGATCCTGGAGCTAAAGTTTAGTCCGTGTCACATCGAATATTCGGATGCTAATTAGGAGGATTAAACATGAGCTAATTACAAAACTATTTGCAGAACTCCTAGGCTAAATCGCGAGACGAATCTATTAAGCCTAATTAATCCATCATTAGCGAATGTTTACTTTAGCACCATATTGTCAAATCATGGACTAATTAGGTTTAATAGATTCGTCTCGCGATTTAGCCTAGGGGTTGTGAAATTGATTTTGTAATTAGCCTATATTTAATACTTCTAATTAGTGTCCAAACATTCAATGTGAATAAGGCTAAAATTTAGCCAGGGATCCAAACACCCCTTACACATTATCTTGTCCTTTGTTCCGAAAACTGAACTTTTTTTTTGGTTTTCGGACATGCTCAGCCACCTTCCATTCAGTTGCAAAGTAATGAATGTCAAAACCTATATGACAGATTCACTTCTGTGCACCCATAGTACTTCCGACCACCAGATGTTATGTTCTGTGGCGCAGACAATGGGCCTGTTCGCTTCAGCTTATAAGCCGGCTGAAAAGCTGAAACGGCTGATTTGTTGTGAGAGGAAAACACTGTTTGGTGGCTGATAAGCCGGCTGAATAAGCTGAAGCGAACAGGCCGAATAATCGGTGTAACTATCAAATATTCTACCCTTTTGTAGCACTGTGCCATCCAACTTTTAAGCAGTGGAAGTATGGAAGTGACAATTGGGATATACTTACACCGGAATTAGTGGTACCAGACTATGAACTACAGTGATGTTTCACAATCTGAACTTGATGAACGTTGCTACCTCAGCAGAATATTTACTGATCTGGAAAGTAATACACAGAAACGTATTTTTGCATCAACCTATGCTTATAACTGTTGTTTTCAAGTTGCCTAAACAGCCAAAAAGTGATACTCAGATTGTTTAATCAAAGTTAAAAAGTATAGTCGGCTAAAGTGAATTCAAATATAGTCGGATATAAAGAAGTATGAAAGACCTCGAATCTTGGACAAATTTATACCTCAGTAACATTCAGGGCTGCCTAATGCTTTAACTGGAACCTTGCATCTCCTCTGGACAAAAGTTCAACTTGCCTTTTCTTCTTACATTTTAAAAACCTCTCAAGAAACATTTGGCAAAAAGCCATATAGCATCTAAAGATACTGTTTGAGAGACAGTGAAAAATCAATAAAGTTGTTCAGTGGAATTAGAGAACTAACAGTATTCTTAATTGAAACAACATCAGCAAAATTTCTAGTGTGAAGACAGGAAATGGGGGGTTTCATGTATACTTACTCAGCCAATCTACTCAACTCCCTCTACACAAGCTGGAATCAGATTACATAACAAAATAAGATGTCATCAGTTTGATCTCTTTTCATAGCCTATTTTCTGCACTTTTGGTCATCATCACGCCATAGCTTGTTTCCATGCCAACTGTTGTCAGTCACATGCATCCTAAGATCAATGAGAACATGATTACATGAAATTGCCAGGCACATTTCCAGAATTTATGACTCAGCATCATTTTTAGTACCGCCATCCCTGCTGGAGGAATCTGTCAACGTATTGTGAAAGCTCAAGACATCACAAAAAGAGTATTGACCAACAGTTCCAAGAAAGTCATCTTGCTCAGATGTGCTCCCCTCTTCATCAACCTCACCAAAAAAAGCTGAAGCAGGCTCAAGCGTTTCATATCACCAATCAAATCGTTCAACATCTCATGCACATCCCTCGACCTAGGATGGACCTTATATCCTACAAGAAAACCATGCATTTGGCTTTAAACCTCTATCCAGCTACAACCAGGTTCCTTCTTCAACCTTCCCTGCCTGGTGCCTCATTAGCCTTGTCCCCTAAACATCAACCAATTTCCCTGATTCAGCATATACATTTGAGAGAAGAATATAAACTGACGAATCAATTGAATCTAGTCCTAGAGAATTGCTAGCAGCGATCTCAGCCACTCCACTCCAACATCTTGACGGATCTTGGATATGCTTAGCAGAGTCTTCCATATGATTGCATCTGCTTCAAAAGGCACGCTTCTAATAAATTTCAGAGCTTCTTGTGGGCCCTTTGGGCGTTCCAGGACAGGAAGTCCGGTCCCAGCATCGTATTGAACAGCGAGTGTGCCATTGTCCCCCGCGTGAGCGTACGCCGTGATCAGTGCGTTCCACGAGACCGTGTTCCAGTGGAACATCGCGTCGAACACCTTGCGGGCGCCAGCTTACATCCAGATGCGACAGTGGAGACGAACCAGTCGGCACGAACCCGGACACCAGCATCTTCCGCGCCCCGCGTCCCGCGGGACGGCGCGAAGCTGGAAGAGGTGGAGATGGGGAAGAGGAACATCCCCGGTCACTGTACGGTGTACGGTCACTGTACTGCGCGGGTGGGGTGGTGGAAGCTGGCGAGCGGCTTGCGGTGCAAACGGAGCAGGCAGCGGGTTGAGCGGCTTCGTGGGGGATGCTGGGCTCGCTTGTGATGTCGAGATCTTGTGGGCCATAGCATTCTACGGTTTCTGGACTTGGGCCTTAGATAATAGAATAAGAAATTTGAAGGCCTCAGTCAGTAGTGTAGGCCCATTGAGTCTATCATCATTCATCAGCGTTTTAGGCCCGTCTGGAACTCTGGATGAATTCTCTTTTTCTCTTCACGAGTCTCTATATAACAATCTCAAAAAGGAGTCTATATATACATGTTCATGTGACAAGTATGGCCTGCGACGATTTTATGATGGATAGACTTTCCTCCACTAACCGTGGTAAATGGCAAAAACGGTAGGAATGTTAGTACTAAACACCTGCAATTTTACAATGAGAGTTGATACAGAGATGTCACAACAAACCAATCACCGGACACTTGCCGTGGTTAGTTATAGATATGGAAAATTATAGATTAAATAAAGATTAAACTGCATATGTCTTTCCTTCTTATGCTTGCCTGTGGTATTAGTTTCCTTTGATTTTGGCTACTAATTTACGAAATGTCTAGAATTGTTGCTATGCAACAATACCTCTTTTTAACCGTAGAGCCTTATAGTCCCATTTTTTGTTTGTCTATAATATGTTGCCGTTTGATGTATCGTACATTTTATAAATGATAAATCAATTATAGGGGCTTTTTCCTTACTTGGTCCATCTCATGAACACCCCGAACTAGATGATCCCCGGTAAATATTTTAGGTGTTGTACGATGGTAGGAGCTAGACGATTTCAGATGATTAACATATTTTTTTTACTACTATGAACACCTGATTGACCAAGAAAGCCTGCAATTATAATAATAGATGCCATCTACTACCAATGTGGTAGATTTGTTGTGTTTTATTTTTAATCGATACATTGCCTAAGTTACTCGAGCATTCGGTTGATGCTCAAGTTGTGTTTTCTTGTATGCAAATTGCCTCTCAACCCATGGTATTACATGGGATTGGAGGAGATGAGCATTGCCACTCATGCCAATTATTATGAGCTTATGCTCAGTAGTTTCTTTACATCACATTTTTAAAAAAAGTTTATCTGCATCAAATCGCCTCCATCGACAACCTCCATCCACCGTTGATCTCTTTTGGACAGCACAGTGCCACAGTCCACAGACCAAAAGCCACCCTGTAGATTCCATGGATCATATTCGCATAAACCATACTCAAACACCTGATAGGCCGAACGAAGTATATGGACCCGTTCCACAAAAGGGAGGAGGAAGAGGAACCTCCCCGGTCACTGTACGGTGTACGCTGTAGCTCACCCGGACACGCCTAGGCCTGGAACCTTCTACGCACCGGCCATCACGCGCCCGGTCCACGCCCCCATCCCGGCCCCACCGCACAGAGGGATGAACCTCCACATCACGCGACGAATCCAGGCCGTCCATCGCCTCTACCACGCGCCGCTCTCCGCCGTTAAATCCCACGCGTCACACACTATTGGTTCTCCTTTCAGAGTTTCAGTTCTTGTTCCCTTGCAAGTAGAGGGGAGGAAGAGAGAGAGAGAGAGAGAGAGAGAGAGAGAGAGACCTCGCAGCTCACGCGCACACGCCAAACCCCAATCGGAGCCGCGGCCGCCGACGCCGACCGGATCGGAGCAAGGTCTCGAGGCCATGGCGAGCGGAGGCGAAGGCGCCGGGAGCGGCGAGTCCCCGCCTGCTGCCGCGGGGGAGGCGGCATCGGCGGGGGCGACGCTGAACATCCGGTGCGCCAACGGCTCCAAGTTCACGGTGCGGGCCGACCTGGCCGCCACGGTGGGCGCGTTCAAGGAGGTCGTGGCCGGGAGCTGCGACGTGCCGGCGCCGCAGCAGCGCCTGATCTACAAGGGCCGCATCCTCAAGGACGAGCAAACCCTAGAAAGCTACGGTGCGTACCACGCCGAATCCACTGTTTGCTAGAGTAAAATAGCTCGCGATTTAGCCTCGTAGGGTGAGATTGGCCGGTTCGGCGCGTGAATTCGGCGGTGGGGTTGTGAATTCTGCGTGGTTCGGGTTGTCGGTGAAATGCCTGTTTGTGTTTGTAGTGTATTAATGGTGGCTAGATTCTGCATTTCGTTTTTCCATGCTATGAATGCTAGCTTGTACAAGTCATAACCCCACCTTGTAGATTTACTGTGTATGAGCTAGCTGACACGTTTGATTTGGTGATGTAAGTAACGCATACCGTTATGTTGGATACTGTGTAGTGTCTCGATCGTAACATATACCATTAACTTGATTGATATTATTAGAGCCTAGAATTCGATGAGGTAAAAGGCAGCTTCTCCTGTTGCGATTCACATATGATTCAAAATGTTATGCAGACTTTCTAAAACTTGGTTGTGCATGTCTTGGTGTGTATTCGTAGGAAACACTTATGTGATTCCCTTGGATGGACTTGGGAGGTCAAGTGAAATTTGGTATATTATTAGCTTATGATTGGCATGTGGGGAGATACATTATTATCATTTGTATTTTTTTTTTGCTAGAGTGCACTTGATTCTTGAATATATTTTGTGTGTAAATGCAAACTATTGATATCAATCGAATGTGGTAAGTTCATTTTTTTAATTTACCATAGGCTGAGTAGTTAAATATACTCCATTATAATTCTGTAAAGTTCTCAACTTTCCTGAAGGTGTTTGGTTTGTTGGTCATTGGAACTAAAAATCAGTGAGGCATCGATTATCTGATGGAATTCATTCCGTAGCAGTTGATTGATGAAGTGTTATTTTTAAGAAGTAAATGAGGGGTTGATATCACTTATTGTCTTCTCTCCATTGAATGGCTCTGTCATATCTACTTTTGATCATGTAAGATGTAATGTAACAACTGTGTACTAAATTACTGTGTTGTTCAGTTTATGGAAGCTGTACTGTTTTAGGGTGCCGTTTGGGTGCCCGTCCGCGACGGCTAGGCTAAATTTCGGCCGTTGCCTGCAGGAGAGTCTGCCGTTTGGAAAAAAAAGCCGCGATTTGGCTGCGCCCAGTTCCCTGCCCACAGCACAGTTCATTTTTAGTGCCCAAAGTGGCCAATTCAGCTGCCAAAATTTGGGTGGCCAGTGATTTTGGCACGGCAACATGGGGTTGCATCCAAACGCACCCTTAGTGCTGGATAATATAGATTTATTATTAGTTCAGTTGCGTGCTGTTGTACGTGGTGGCAACTTCATATTTAATGATATTATTAGTACGGTTGTGTGCTGTTGTATACGTGGTGGCAACTTCATATTTAATGATACTACAGGTTTATGGCGTACTCACAAGGTGATTGCCTTTTGCACATATATAGATTCTGTAGGTATTCGAAGTGGGTGTTCTTTTGGTTCTGTTTACATCAGATATTGGAACATTCTCTTTCTTTCTTCGTCAATTTAGTATGTACAATTTAAATTTTGGATTATTAAGCATTTTGCACATGCTTCCTGTATGTTGTAGGTGTTGAGACAGATCACACAATTCACTTGGTGCGTGGTGTCGCCCCATCGGCTGCATCAGGTGCACCTGCTGCTGCTGCTGCTGCTGCTGCTGCCAGTCCCCTTGCTTCATCTACTCCTAGCAGTGGTCCAGCAGGTGGCCTGGGAGGCCTATTTCCGGGCGTTGGTGCTCCAAGAAGTGGCAGGCCATCAGGTATATTTGGGCCAGGATTTCCAGAACTAGAGCAAGTTGAGCAGCATTTAAGCCAGAATCCCAACTTGATGAGGGAGATAATGAACATGCCAGCAATGCAAAATCTCATGAACAACCCAGATTTAATACGTAATATGATCATGAACAACCCGCAATTGCGCGAGATCATGGATCGGAATCCAGATCTTGCCCATGTGCTCAATGACCCAAGTGTTCTCCGACAAACTCTCGAAGCTGCTAGGAACCCTGAAATCATGAGAGAGATGATGCGGAACACAGACAGAGCTATGAGCAACATTGAATCTTCTCCTGAAGGGTTTAATATGCTCCGACGGATGTATGAAACTGTGCAGGAGCCTTTCCTGAATGCAACCACAATGGGCGGAGAAGGCAACACAGCCTCAAACCCATTTGCAGCTCTTCTTGGCAATCAGGGGTCTAACCAACCTGGTCAACCTGCAACAAATGCTCCAACTCCCGGTTCTGAGTCCACAACAGGAACCCCTGCTCCAAATACCAATCCACTTCCAAATCCCTGGAGCAGCAATGGTAGGTCTTGAATACTTTAGTTTTGAATGCCTATGTTTTTTTTTGGGGGGGTTTCTTATTGATGTTTACACGTGCTACTATTTTTTGTTTGCCTACTTAAATCACCAGCTGGGAGTGCACAAGGAGCAGCACGGTCCGGTCCTACTGGGAATGCAAGAACTGGTGCCACTGGTGGCCTGGGAGGGTTGGGTTCACCAGATTTGAGTAGCTTGCTCAGTGGTCTTGCTGGCAATCCAAGATCTGGTGCCGCTGGTGGCCTAGGAGGGTTGGGATCACCAGACCTGGGGAGTATGCTTGGCGGTGTACCTGATGCTTCTTTTCTGAATCAGATGTTGCAAAACCCCGCAATGATGCAGATGATGCAGAGCCTTATGTCTGACCCACAGACCATGAACCAGGTACAGTAGGGTTCAACTTGAGCCCATGTTTTCTTGTATTCTTTTGTAGATGGTGGATCCCATCATTGAGTCGTTTTGTAAACTCTCCTTGTCCGTAGTTGCTTAACTTCAACCCGAATGCACGAAACCTGATGGAATCAAACACTCAGCTGAGGGAAATGTTTCAAAATCCGGAATTTCTTCGCCAGTTGACATCTCCAGAGACTTTGCAGGTACTTTATGATATAAGACATTAACTATTTCTATCCGTTACTAAGCCTAAATGTTTTGCTCTTTTCTTTTCAGCAATTACTCTCATTTCAGCAGACTTTATTAGGACAGCTTGGTCAAAATCAATCTAGCCAGTGAGTGTTTATAGTTCAACAATACATGGATTTCATATATCTTAGATTTCATTTTTTACATTTGTTTTTGAAATAGAATTGTGCAGTGCTATTATTATGTTTTTGGGAGTTCATTCTGAATGTTTGATTTGATTCAGGGATGGCAACAATTCAGGCAGTGCGACAGGTAAGTTTCTGGTTACTTTTGCCGATCATGTTTTCTTTCACTTGGATTAGTATACCTCTATGTCATGTTTAGAGGGAATGGTTGTGAGTCTCCTATTCATGTTGTTTTGCTTGTGCAGCAACTTTGTTAGCTTAGCTTTGCATATGGTGCTTGATTGACTGTATTCCTCAATGTTTCGGTCATGCCATGATTTAGGCATAAATTTTACCATGAGAACTATTACCATTAAACCTTTTAGTGCCAAACTGCTGAGGCCGTGTAGCATATGATCATTAAATTTTCCAATGGAGCAATGAGTGCTAACTGCAATGACTTCCCCATTCTGGAGCAATGTTAGAATGCAGCTGTGCACTGATCTTAAGTTCCTACTAGATACATTTATGTGAGAGTACTCACCTGCAGTGGAATATTTACAGGTACGCGAGGAAACCCTAGCCTTGACACCTTGATGAGCATGCTCAGCGGGCTTGGATCAGGTGGCGGCCTAGGTGTTCCAAATAATTCCAATGGTGAGTATAGGCTACTATTGAAAAACCTGCATGCTTATATATTGACTATTGTATTTCTCGATTTGTGATCATTAACAATGTTTTCATTTCAGTGCCACCAGAGGAGCTTTATGCAACACAGCTTACTCAGCTCCGAGAAATGGGTTTCATTGACAATGCGGAGAACATCCAAGCACTGGTTGCTACTGCAGGGAATGTACATGCTGCGGTGGAGCGCCTCCTTGGGAATCTTGGCCAGTAGCTAAAGCGAGTCAGACGCTGCCCATTATCTCAAAAATTTGCGCATCTGCAGGAGTGTTCGGCTTACTGTTTTTGAAGCCCAAGAATTTGAAGGCGGTGTCCATAGTCCGGAAAACAAAATAAAAAGGAAGTCAGCCAGCCATTAACTTTTGTCATACATGGTCGTCGTGTCTTTGCTTTACAGTGTTGTATTTGCAATTTGGATTGGTGTACATACATATCGGTCGGATGTTACCCCATAGAGTATGCCTGTAGTCTTTCCAACTGTTGATTCCCCATCTATCCATCTATCTGATCCAACCGTGGCGGTTTTCAATGGAAAATGTGTTGGTGCATTACCGTGTTGAACGCGGTGGCATCCGGATTTCAGATGTGTTTTATACATGTCGCTGCTGGCATGTGAATTCTGGGTTTTGTGATAGCTGCAGAGTTACCCATGTGTGATTAGCAGTGTTTCGGGGTTTAGTACGGTAATAATGATCTGTTGCTGAAGTTGCCGTCCTTGGAAGTCAGTCTCCAGTACACGGGGTACACGAAGTTGCAGCCAATACCGGCTACTTCCGTGCCCTGTGCAATGATCTTGTGGGGGGTCAGTGAACGCAAACAGTCACGTTGCTGGGTTGCATCGCCCTGATGGTCTTATAGGGCAGATCCCACCAGGAACGTGAGACTAAAAGATGAGCCTATTGCACAAGTTTTCTTGTTGGTGCGGTGGCATCTGCACGCGGCAGACAGGAGACGTTGATTCGCCCGGATCAACACGTTCAGTTCTAGTTGCAGCAACGCTGTATAGCAGGCCGTTCACCGGGATTTACACAACACTGACATTACATTTTTAGTTCCAAATTGTAGAAAATTGTATTGTCATTTTAGCTTCCAAATTGTAGGTCCTTTTTTAGTTCATATATATTATTCTGAATTGTTGCATAATAATATCTATAATCTATAAACTAAAAAATGTTACAATTCAAAATTCAAAATTTGGAACGTAGGGAGTATTTCATATTCCACCATACATATTACGAACTTATATTCCACCATACATATTACGAACTTTTATATAGTTTTCATGCCATCCTTCAGTCTTCTCGTACAGTAGCACAGTAGCACATCACCACGCCGCATCGCATGATGCGAGCTGCAAACATAGACTCTGGACTTGCATAAGCCCTTTATTTCCTACAGTAGTATACTATCCTTTAATACTACGAGCTGCAGACAGGTCTAGAGTAGTGGCTCGGCTTTGGGCTGCTCATGGATCACTGGATCAGGCCGTGGCGCTGCAGGAGGCGCAGTTGCAGTTGGGCCCGCAGGAGCAGTTGGCCCTCCTGCTCTCCCGTCCCGACGGCAGCGTGGCCCGCCCGCAGGTGCAGGGGCTGCACTCGCAGTGCTCCCCGCACGTGCACGTCGTGTGCTCCCGCTGCCCGCCGCTGCCGCCGCCGCCGCCGCCCCTCGACAAGCACCTGCAGTCCTTGCCGCCGGGGCACGGCACGGCGCACCCGCACTTGTCGTCGCACCCCATGCCGCCTCTCCGGCCTCGGCTGCTCCTTCCCGAGCCTTCTCCCTCCCCACGCGAGCTCTATACGGCGACAGAGGATAAGACCGGGTAGGGTGTTCGATTCAGGGCGTGAGCAGCAGTAGCGCTGGCGAAACGAGGCTTCACTGGCGCCTATATAAAGGAGCTCGATCGAGCGGGAGCTGTAAAGCGGCCGGGCGGCTGCGCGCCTCGCGCGACGGGTGGACACAGGTGGCCGGACACGCGGGCGCGTGCGGGATACGTGCAGCAGCCCGAGCGTTCCCCGGTGCGCGTGCCACCGTGCCCATTCGTCGCGGCTGCGCCTCGTTCGTATCCTCGGAGGCTCGCTCGGAGCTTTGTGACGGCCCATGAAGCGAAGAATTCCAATGCAGGTAACGTGGGCTCCAAAACGCGCGTGGTTCTGATAGCGCGGCCCAACTGGATTTTAGAAGTCACCGCCTCACGAGCAAACCTTTTCCTGCAAAATGGAAACGCTGTCACGCGCGCTGCACGCTAAACTCGCGACCTTGCGCGGTCCGCGAATGACCTCCTGGGAGGTGGAAGGGTGGGTTTGGTTGATGCGTGATTTTTGAAAAAGCTGCTATAAGTTGTGGGTTGTGGAAAAGTAGCTGTGAGAAAGTAGTTGTGGGAAAAGCAGAAGACCGTTTGGTTAGAGCAGCTGTGAAACTGCAGGCTGTGTAAAAAGTACCTGTAATACCTCTAAAAGTCTGTGGGTGTGTTTATATGCAAATTGCTTGTAATAAAATAATGTGTTCACTAATTTGTAATTTGCATGTAAACGACTGTTTTAGAAAGAAAAAAAATAAATTTATATGTTCTTCGTCCATCAAAGTGATTGGTCCACATAAATAAAACAATATCCATCAGATTGGTCCACATAAATAAAACAATATCCATCAGAATTGAAGTGAATTTCAATTGATCCATTCATATGTACTGTGCAAACTGGTGAGTGTGTCATCAGTGGAACTGGACAACAGCAACAGTAGTAGCTGCAGCAGGAGAGGCTTCAGAATCAACGTGTCCATGGAGAGGAGGAGGCTGGGGCTAGCTGCTGGTGTCCATGCTGGAGACCTTCGAGGAGGAGCTCGGCCTCGACGTCCTCGACGCTGACGTCTCCTGCGCCGACAACACCGCCGCCTTCCGTCTCCAAGCGCTGGGATCAGGTGATCAGTCTCGGCAGGGGTTCGGCAAGCGGTGTTGCAGGCCATCAGCAAGTGCATGGACGATGACCATGAGTAACACAGTATTGGCTGCATATACAGAGAGCTCAACTGTTAAAGATCGAGACCTGAACTGAGCCATTGGTCCTTTAACAGCAGGTTTCAAGCTCCTCTATGTACATCCTCTATGCACGGTTCTTTACTAGCTGTCGTCGCCGACATGTTGGCCACTAGCAGCGCCCGGGTGATCTCCACGCACAGCCCTACGTTCCTGACGGCGAACTCCTCATACTCCGCCGAGAACACCACCTGCTCCGCGTGCTCCACCACGGTGCTCATGGCGAGGAGGGAGACCTCGGGGAGGGAGATGGAGTCGCCGGCAGCGGCAGGGGCCTTGCAGTGCTCGTTGTCGCTGGACAGCACGTGCCAAAACACCTCGGACCTCGCGGCCGCAAGACTTGACGACGAAGGTGAAGGTGAAGGCGTCGGGCCCGACGCCCGCGCGGCGCATTGCGGTGAAGAGTTCGATGCCAGCGCCGGTACCTGGCGATCCCGCAAGACGACGGTGAGAGAAGCGGTATAGGCGCAGAATGGCGGCGGCCGGTGGCCGGAGGCGAATGGCGGGGTGCGGCGGCCGGCGACGGGCGGGCGTGGCGGCCGATGGCCGGAGGCAGACGGCGGGGTGCGGCAGCCGGCGGCCGGGCACGGGACCGGATTTGGTAGGAGGAGGACCGGCGAAGGTGGCGGCGGCCGGCGACCGAGGCTGGAGGGCCGGTGACCGGGAGCGGACGGACGAATGTGGAGGCAGACGGGTGACTTGCGGAAGATAGATCATAAAAATAAAACGAAGCGTTACCTTCATTAAGAGTGGCAGGTGGGTAATTTTTTACTCCAAAAGCACTTGAAAGCAGGGGGGAATGTGCTTTTGCATTTGTACTAAACCAAAAGTAGCTTTTGAGCAAAAGCACATAGAGCTTTTTAGTCCTTTGGTTGGCTTTTAGCTTTTGCAAAAGTAAAAGTAAGTTCAAAAGCCCAACCAAAGGCACCCTAATTAGTTGGATCATGCTAATTAACCGTGGGTTGAACTTATAATCGTGCTTGATGGGATGCTAACTTAGGCAAAAGGAGGTTCGGTAGTCCGTTCCTGGATGGGATGCTAACTAGGCAAAAGGGGGTTCGGTAGTCTGTTCAACGGTAAAAGTTACAGGTGCTAAGGTTAGGTACTGGTGCCTTCGATTTGTTTTGGATGACCACTATTCTCTCATTTAATATTTATCTTTATTCTACTTCTATTTCTTTAAAAATAAATTCACAAAACAAAACCCACATCATATATATTTTGAGGTTATTTTATTTGTTCTACCAACTTATATGTTATATGTAATGGTACTAACAACTTATGTGTAAACTTAGTAGCGAATCTTTTACATACTTTGATATTTGATGTTAGGCCATGCAACATGAGTTGACACGTGATATATAAATATTAATATATTGTTTCTATGTATGTTGTCACATGTTATCTGTATAAGTTGACAACAGAATATAAAGTTCAGTATTTATATAAGCCGATTCAGTATATCAACCTAAGTTGACACCAAATAAGCACAAAATACTTTTTTAAGAATAGAAATAGAGGATGATGATGTCTCTTGGATATATATGGAACCTATCAAAAAATAAGTTGTCACCCATCTATACACAAGTTGTTACTAGTATATGTTACAAGTTGCCAGTACATATAAACAATCTTCAAATATATGCAACATTAGTCTTGTTTTGAACTCGTCACAAGTAACGCAACGATGTAAACAGAATTTAAATCGATAACAAATGAAGTAGTAATAGCAACTTCAAATTTCTAGTTTTAAAAGAATATGGTTACATCATAGCTGATGTCATACGAAAGCGATACCTGCTAACATGGATTGGTTTCTCCGATCTGGGTCTTTAGCTGCCATCGGCTGGATTGGTTTCTCCGATCTGGATCTTTAGCTGCCATCGGCTGGTTGGAGGGATTGTGCTCTCTCCCTGTGCGCGACGGTCGCACGTTATCGTGATCCAAAAAATTGTACGACATGGTACAAGGGAAAAAGAGGAGGGTGGAAGAGGAAGGGAAAGATGAACCCCTCTTTTCACAACCTGGATCTGCCCCTGCATCTCACTGTATCGTATTCAAGAACGTATTACAATTTATACATGTCTTCATTTGGGTTTCGAATACCAGCGCAGATCACTAGAAAAGCAGCATCCAGGGGTGGTCTTGCATGAGGCCGACGCGCCTGCCGGCAGTCCTCCACGAGGAGCAGACCGCTCGGAACCGGATCAGGTCGTAGTCGTCGCCGGTCATCCGGACAATGGCCTCAAGGAGCTCCGGCAGAAGCTCCGACCACTCCGCCGGCGGCGCAGCCATTGATTGTTTGGACTTGGATGCGCAAACCGCAAGCCGTGAGTTTTTCTTCCGACATCTAAGAATTGAACCCAGTGCACATTTATACGCAACGTGCTAGTACTGGGTTACTTGCAACTTGTTAGGTGCTTATGATCAGAGTTAGCAGGATATAAAAGTCGTATCCTTGGCGCGCAAGGATGCCATGTTTTAGAGGCAATGGCAAACGACTAGACTTGGCACCTACGCTTCCTCAGATCGTGGCATCGATATTGGAAAGCAGGAGCAGATTCAACATATATGGTAGCAGGACAGGTATACCATATTGAATCATAATTTGCACGTCTGCCGTTGATCAGTCTCGTCTCTTTTTTTTTCTAAGTTCGAAAAAAGTCTAGTCTTTTTCCAGGGTAGTAGCTCACCGGGTCCGGTGTGTTAGAGCTCTCTAGCAGACTCTCTTTCTGGACTAGAGAGAAAACTATATAGAGCTGTGACTTCGACATAATCCATAGAGCCCACGGATCATTGAACAACATAAAAGAAATACCTAAAGCAACAAATTAATTAATAAGATAAAAATATTGTTGACCACAGCATCAACAAGAATCTTGATGAACAACATAAAAAAGCAACAAATTGGTATATAAGATAATGAAATATTGTTGAGCATAGCATCAATCATCTTGCGATCACAAGAGTACCAAAATTAGGAAAAAGGTGTGCAAGCATTTTAATTAAGTGCTTGAACTGATTATTGTGAGTTATAATTACCTTCGCCCTGCGGCGGTCTTGTCAGCTGTCATTGGTGAGCTTCCTTCTGCTGTGGCACGGGCGGCAGGCTCTCACTAGCTCCTTGATCGATCCTATCGGTGAGCTCTTCCTTCTGCTGTGGCACGGGCGGCACTAGGCTTCTCTTTAGCTCCTTGATCTTACGGGCCTTGATCATGGCGGCGGCCCCGTTGCGATTCATGTCCAGATCCAGCACCATGCCGTCCCTCACGTTGTAATCCGGCGCTGTCGTGAAGAAGCAAGGTTCCGTTTTTCTAGCAGAACAGCAACTGAAGGGCCGCCGGGTAGCCCAGCTTGCCCTGCACCTGGGCCATGACGCTGCCGACCGTGTCGGTGGCCTCCACCTCCAGCACGATCGTCCTCACCCGGCGGCCCTTGCGGCACGGGATAAAACAGTCCCTCACGAAGATCTCCATCTTGTCGGCCGCGTCGTCGTCTGCGCGCTCGACGTCGATCCCCAGGGTCTTGAGCGTCTCGACCTTGAACGCGTAATAGGAGGACGCGAAGTTGTAGTGCAGGGACAGCGTCGATTCCTTGCGCACCTTATGGTCCGCCAGCGTCCCGGCGTCGTTGTAGCACGCACACCGGCGAGCCGTTGTACACGATCAGCACCGTGATGGGCGGGACTCCCAGCCTGTCCTCCAGCTGCCTCATGAGGCTGCTGATCGTGTCGCTCCTCTCCACCTCTAACATGATCGTCCCCCCATCGCTAGGTGGTCAGCAGGTTCCTCACGAAGATCTGCATCTTCTCCACGACTTGCCGCTGATTTGTAGATTTTTATTAGGGTTTCTGAGTAATTGGGATTTGGGCTTCGGGAACGGGGCAGGGGCTTGTTTAGTTCCCAATTTGGGATAGGCAAAATTGGCATTTTGCCATAAATGCGCAACTGTAGCGTTTCGTTTGTATTTGTGAATTATTGTCCAAATATTGACTAATTAGGCTCAAAAGATTCGTCTCGCAAAGTACAACAAAAACTGTGCAATTAGTTTTTAATTTCGTCTACATTTAGTACTCCATATATGTACCGCAAGTTTGATGTGATGGGAAATCTTCTTTTTGCATAGTGTCAAAGTTGGGAGTTTGAAGGGAAGTAAACATGGCCAGGTTGGCACATTGTCTCGGGCCGTGCGTATGCGGTGCGAGGACTGTGGGCCTTGGCAACAGTTGGATGTTTTACGTCTCAGTTAAATTTCTAGACCGCGTGGAAGATGTGGTTAGCAGTTTCAAACTCAATGTTTTTTAAATTTCTAGACCGATGGCAGCGTGCCACGTTGGATGTGTGCAAAAAAGCGAGTTGACAAGGAAAATATGGGCTATTTTGGTAGACCTCCGGCTATGGCTTCTCAAGTGAAACAACTTTCTAATGAAACTGAAGTCATTTTAAAATAATGTTTGCGTTTCAAGATTTTCTTGAGACTGTATCATTGTAATTCTGCTCTTTTTCTTAATGAAAATATGCTATACACGTCTTGAAAAAAAGGAGAAATTTGGATTTTTGCCATCGCAATCGTTGGGCTTCGCAGAATTGACACCGTAAAGATTGACTTTGCAAAATTACCACTTGAATCATTGACAACTTGATTTCATTGCCATTTTCTCCTTTTTAGTGATTTTTATCTCGTTTTCAATTACAAGCACCGGAAATGACCAAAGTGCCCTTTGATTATGTTTACGTATCTGGTGGGATTGGATGCCTTCGGTTGAGCAGAACGCGTGCGCCGCCGTCATCGCGTGATCGTTGTCAGGCCGCCTTGCGCGAATACGCGATCGCCTCCAGGGCGCCTTCCCCGCCATCCCTCTCTTCTCTCCTTCTCTCTGACTAAACTGCAGGAAAAATGCCAAATGCCAAGTATGACACTGACACACATTTCATTCCACGGTAGCCAAATGCCAAGATTACATCCAATTCTACTGAACTGTAACATTGACAGCACAAACATCCAATCATGAAAATTACATTGCTAACATGCATTCGCTTGGCTTATCTTATTTTCATTTGCCTTCCTCTCCAATTGAAGTCTTCAGAACCTGCACAAGCACTCGTTCACAAGTCACAACCTGCACAAGCAGGTCAAAATCACTTGCAGCGGCTGCAGCAGCCCCGGCAGGACGGCAGGTACTCCTGTGGGGACGGCTGCTCGCCTGCTCCACGTCGAGTGCCTCGCCGGGGGACAGCTCCGGCAGG
Source organism: Setaria italica (assembly GCF_000263155.2). Classification (NCBI taxonomy): domain Eukaryota; kingdom Viridiplantae; phylum Streptophyta; class Magnoliopsida; order Poales; family Poaceae; genus Setaria; species Setaria italica. The sequence continues at coordinate 40,014,432 of NC_028458.1, forward strand.
TGCTCCGCCATGGGCGCGCGGTGCTTCGCTGCAAGTTGCGGCGGCGCATGGGAGGCGGCCAGCGATGGAGGCGCGGGCGAGAGGGGCGGCGACGGTGGTGCAGGGAGGGACGGCGGCGGGCTGGCTGTCGGCGCCGAAAATTCTTGTCTGGGCGCAGCGACCGCACGGAGACTCGTAGAGGATGACCTGCTGGGATGAACGGATGAGTCATGAGCCAAGGGCATTTTAGTCATTCCATGTGCTGGGAAAATGGAAAACGAGATAAAAATCACTAAATGGAGAAAATGGCAATGAAATCAAGTTGTTAACGATTTGGGTGGCGATTTTGCGAGGCCAATCTTTGAAATGTCAATTCTGTGAAGCCCAATGGCAAAATTCCAAATTTCTAAAAAAACGGCACCTCCTGTTTTTCCATGATGGATGAAAGGGGTCAAAACTATTTGATTTGGTTGTACATAGGAAATTAACATCTTCCTTTTAATTTATACTATGAATTTATATTATGAAAGGAAAAAGGATTAATGAAAAATTAGTGGCTTGATATGTAGATTAACCAATTATTTTTTTTCCTTTTTAACAGATTTTTTCGTCCCTTTTCTATCTTATCTGCTCCATCTTATCCGGTATCTCCTTCCTATCCTTTTCTTTCTTCCCGTCGTAGGCTCATGCCCAGCCGACGCCTCGCCAGGCTTCGTTCCGACCTTGCCGCCTAGCTCCCCCGCCGGTCGCTGCCCAGTTTCACTACTACATAAGCCGCCGACCACCCATCTTCATTCGACCACCCACCAGCCTCTCCATCCACAGCTCCCCCACCGTCCGGCTTCGTCATCATCGATCCAGCCTTGATCCGCTCGGGCCTTGCCATCCTTCCTTGGTGTCGATCGCTACCCCGCGCCCCTGCGCTCGCTGCCAGCCACCTCAGCCCCGCGTCTGCCAGTGCTTTCGCTCCAACGCCCGCCTCCCGCCACCTCTGCACCGCGCCAGCGCCACAGTCGCTAAGCCTACCACTGACCGGTGCCTCCGCTCCCTGCGCTCATTGCCCAGCATCCTTGTGCTGCCTCGCTTCACCCGCGGGGCCCACTCGAGGACAAGGGTGGCAAATTGACGGGAGGAGTCGTGGGGAGACAATTTTTTGGGCTCCCCCTCCTCCAACCAGCGGGATTTCGGTTGCTCCTTCGCTGAAGCCATTCTCCTTCGAGCTGTTTGGTAGGGCTCCAGCAGAAGCCACCGAAGAAGCCGTAGATGGAGCCCTCCCAAATAGGGCCATAATCAGTCCAATGATGACACGACTGACTAATGAAGCTAAAGTGTAGCGGTTAAGATTTTGCAATGGAAAAGCTATACTATACCAGGTGAAATTCTCCTTCCTTACACCCGAATTTTTGTTTTCCTTCTCTAGCTTTGGCGAGCTTCAGCAAGCTCGAGAAACGATGGCGACGTGGGATGGTAGGGACACCTCTTGTCAGGTGACGGTGGATAGTCAGATGACTTGTGGAAGGATAAGAGGAGCTTCTGCGATGGTTTTGCAAGGGAGGGGCTATGGGTGGCTGTGGGGGTGGTTGAGGTGTGGGGCGAGTGCCAACTGGTGCTGAGGAAGAATGAAGCGCAAATGGAGGAAGAATAGAGCAGTGGACCTTGTCGGGGTCGGAGATGGCGCCAGACCTTGCTTGTGAAACGGAGGGTGTTGACGCTCGTTATTGACACCTTTTTACCCTTGTTTATCTTCAATAATAACATGAATTTAATATCTAAACTATTGATCATACCTAACAAACCGGTCATTTCACATATGCAATACATTTTGTAGGATATTCTTTTTTCGTAGAAAATTGGATTTAATGGAGCATAATTGGATAAAGCCCTAAACAAGCAACGAACCAGAGGAAGACGAAGGCCAACGGGCCCATGAAGGGCCTAAGCCGATCGGCCTAGGGTCCTCTGGCCCCCTTTTGCGCTCGTTTTTGGCTAACAATCCTCCAAGATGACCTAAGGGCTAGGTTTGCAAAGATATGGCAAGATGAGCTCAGGATCAAAGAGGATTAAGCGAAGATTTGGAAAGTTATCAAATATCAATCTCATCTCAAAGCTATCGACGTGCCAGACCCACATGCAAGTGAAAAGAAGACTCCATAACACCTGAGAAGACTTGGAGACGAAGGGACGCACGAGAGGACAAAAGGAAGACCGAGGCTGATCAACCTGGACCCATCCAGGACGATCGGCCTATGGTGTTTCCTTGCCCCATTGCCTTCCAATTTAAGCCACGAGTTCTCCAGACTATAAATACCCCGATTCTCCTTCAAGCACCATATCCAAGACGATGTATTCGAGGTGAAGCAACAGGGAAGCAGAAGGAGCTTGAGGGACACCAATTCAAAGAGCAGAGGTCCATGCAGTTATCTAGGGATTAGTGTAGCTAAGCCGTAGCCAACGTGGGAATCCTACGAGGAAGATCCACATCGGAGTTCTGGAGCTAGAATCATCAATATCAAGGTAGGATCTCGGTGGTGATCTTGTGATGTACAATCATTTATGGTAAAGTAATAGATCTATTCTTATTCTTAGCGATCTAAGTATCTTCTTCTATGGTTTTATGCTCTTTCGGGTTTTCTTATTACTTTTCAATTTATGATCGATGATAGATTGCTTAGGATGTTTACGTGGTCGTGATGACCGGATTTGCATGCCTGATCTACCAATGAGTATAACATGTTCTTGTGATCGTGCCCTTAGATTACCTATATTGATAGAGAGGATCGTGACGGGGTCTTTCTTGTGTAAGATAGGATTTTCGGGAGCGAAACCGGAGGTGTAGATTTAAAGATGCTTTTACTAAAATCATATCTATGTTGCTTTGCTATCCATGCTCAGAATTACAACGTATGCATAGTCTAGGTTGCTCTAGATTGATTAACTCTGCTCTATCTATTATCTATCTGTATACGTTAGATTGGATCTGAATCACTCATCAACAAAAGGCACTAATTGTATTATAAGTTCCATGGATTGATAAACCTTGGGGGAATATTCTAAGAAAAGAGCTGCAACCGATCTGTGCGCTTGCCGTTCACAATTGGCATGCTAACTGCCATCAACAAAGGGCAGCTCGGGGTCAGGGACGCGCAGGTGGCGGTAGCACGGCCCGATGTGCTCGGAGGAGATAAGGTCGAGGGAGGGGTTTGATCACAGCTGTTAACCCTAAATCTAAAGGTAGGGTTTTTTACATTAAGTCTGGTACTAGCTACGATGGAGTGCCGCATCAGTAAGACAAGTAGTTGAGAGACGAACTTGATCCTTGAAGCAGTGTTAAGGATCAAAACACCTATTTTGCCAAATCTAAAGGTATATAATTTGAGTGTGAGAGGAGTAAAAAATACCTAGGTGTCAGATATACACCCCTTTACAACCAGCCCAAATTACGTAGCTTAATTTCACTAGCAGAGTAGAAAAATGTCGTGTTTTTGCGTTGGATTCGACATAATGCTGAGTTTCTCAAGGATTTGTTGGCCTTGTGGGGTTTGGGTACGATTGAATCAGCGCTTGTTCTCGCGCACGGCCGGGTATGGAGGTTGGTCCATGTGGAAATCAGGAGCAGATCCAACATAGCAGCAGGAGAACTATATATGCAATACTGAATCATAATATGCACGTCTGCGGTTGATCAATCTCTTCTTTTTATAGGGTTCAAGTCACCGGGTCCGTTCTTTCTGACTTTCTTCCTGTGACTAGAAAGAAAAAGCGGTGACGTCGACACAATCCATAGATGCAAAAGATTGGATCCCACAGAACATTAAACAACATAAAAGAAAAACCTAAAGGAACATATTAATATAAAATAATATAAATACCGTTGAGCCATCGAGCATCTTGTGATCACAAGAAAGTACCAAATGGAACGAGGGTGTGTAAGTGTTTTTCAAGTGCTTGATACTTAATTAGTAATTATACTCGACTGCTAGCATCTGATTATATTGTAAGTAATAACCACGGCCTCTGAGATCATGTACGAGGTGGAGCACATTCCTGGACGGTGGTCTTGTCAATTGTCATCCGTGAGCCCTTCCTGCTGCTGCTCGGGCGGCAGACGGCTCTCGCTCTCCTTGATCTTGCGGGCCTCCATCATGGCGGTGATCGACAACGCGGCGACTCATGTCCAGTTTCAGGACGGAGCCGTCCCTCACGTTGTAGTCTGCCAGCGTCCCGCCGCTGTCGTGAAGCAACTCTCTCATATTGTAGAACAGGGACTGCAGGGCCGGCGGGTAACCCAGCCTGCCCTGCACCTGGGCCATGACGCTGGCGACCGTGTCGCCGGCCTCCACCTCCAGCACGATCGTCCTCACCCGGCGGCCCCTGCAGCACGGGATCAAGCAGTCCCTCACGAAGATCTCCATCTTGTTGGCGGCGCCGTCGTCCGCGCGCTCGACGTCGACGATCCCCAGGCTCTTGAGCGTCTCAACCTTGCGCTCGTACCACCAGGAGGCACCCGGGCTGTAGAACACGAACAGCGTCGACTCCTTCTGCACTCCGTGGTCGGCCAGCGTCCCGGCGTCGTCGCAGCGCAGCGACCTTTCGTTGCATGAAATCCACTGCATGACCGGCGGGACTCCCAGCTTGTCCTCCAGCTGCGCCATGACGCTGCTGATCGTGTCGCTCCTCTCCACCTCCAGCACTATTACCGTCTTCGAATCGATGGTCAACCTGTTTCTCACGAAGATCTGCATCTTCTTCTCCACGAACTTGCTGGTTTGTCGCTCACGACGACGAGTCGACGATGGTTGTGGATGGTTTTTTGCCGCTTAGATTTTAGGGTTTCTGATGAGTAATCGGGGTTTGGGCTTCGAGGACGGCCCATGTTGGCACGTTTTCTCGGGCCGTGCAATGCGGGGGCTTTGGTGACAACAATGGCGTCTTTTTTTTTAGGGTGTCAACAATGAAAACATTATTAAAGACAAAATCATTCCTGATAAGCCAAAGCCTCCAGTAAATACAACCAAATAGAAAACTTAAAATTTCCTAATCTCTTATCAGCACTCTCTAACATTCTCGATCTCCTGAAAATCTTACTCTCAGGAATTTGCTCCCTTCCAAAAGCATATCTGCATACACACCACATGAACTGAGCCATCATGCATCTAATATGATATGATCAGTAGATTGAACAAGCCCAGACACATTTTTATTACAATTGAGCGGACTTTACACAAAGGCGTCCTATTTGTGGGTAGATATTCCTTATGATTACAGTTTGACGCGTCTTATGTTCGGAAGGTTTCATGGGCCGAACTTGGAACCTGACCAGAGCTTTTTGCTTATTAAACTCGCCATTAGGATTTCATGGACATAAAAAGTGCTTACTTTTACACCGGATCCACGCAAACAGCAACCGTTATTAACAGAAAAAGATAGCAGGAACTAGCACTAATTTTTGGTACCATCTCACTAATATTCTACTATAATCTAACTGTAACCACCGTCCTCTGTGTAGAAACGTATAGCTTGGTAGACCATCCGTTCGGGTCACTTTTTGTCGTCGGCGAGCTGCTGCTGCTGCTGCTCAACGTGGGCGGCGATCTCCTTGGCCCTCCGCGCCTCCCTATCAATGGCGATGGCAAAGCTCATGTTCATACGTAGCTCCAGCTTCGAGTCCTCGGTCACGTTGTAGTCCGCCAGAGTCGCGCCGCCGTGGGGAAGCATCTATCGGCCTGCCGTCGCAGGTCAGATCCTGCATGGCCACCGGGTTGCGCCGCCTGCGCTGCACCTGCTCCATGACGCTGGCGACCGTGTGGCCGGCCTCCACCTCCAGCGTAATCGTCCTCGCCGGAGACGGGATGTAGTCGGCCACGGCCAACCGCATCATCTTCTCTTCGACGGCGGCGATCCCCAGGGCCTTGAGCGTCTTCTCCTGGAGCCTGTTCCAGCCGAAGACGCTGAACACCGTACCGCCTCCAGATTCATGAGGTCCCCTATCTTGTGGTCCGCCAGCGTCCCGGGGGTGTAGTCGTACAGCAATTTGCCGCTGCAGATCATCCGCTGCAGGATCGGCGGGAGGCCCCGTGATCTCCTCCATCTTGGCCATGACGCTGTAGATCGTATCGGTGGGCTTCACCACCAGCGTAGTCGTGATCCGTTCCTCCTTCACCACCAGCGTACTCGCGATCCGTTCCTCCTGCGTCATCCAGTTCCTAGCGAAGATCTCCATGGTGTCTTTTCCTCGACGAGATTGGTGGCTCGCCATCTGGTAATAGCTTCGTGTCGCTGAAGCAAAGATTTTCTCCAGGTTTAATTTTGTCCCTCGGGTTGGGTGGATCTGTATTTGGGGGCATATATCACGTGGACACGTCGTTTTGATGAGTCAAATGCCCAGGTTATGGTGTCGGGGTTGAGACTTGAGGTTCCTGGGTGCGGTTACGCATCGCTTAAGGCGACAAATCAGCACCTGTCACCTCAAGAAAGGTGCACGCGCAGCAGCCCAACCAGCGTATCACACGCGCAGCAGTCTACCAGAGCACATATGGGAGGAGCGGGGATTTATTAGACTGGTTGTGAGGGCTGATCCATGAAAAAAGCTATTGTACACATGCATCAATAGTGGTGGTTAGTCCTTAGGGAGATAATCTTGCACGTGGTTGTTGATGTCATCCCAAACAAAGCATCCAAATTAATTTTCGATTGTGCAGTTGTATTTTTTAAACAAGATCTTCAAAACAAGATCCCACTTAATTATATTTGAACGAATTTTATTTATTACCATTTTTTAATCAGGTTGGAAAATGTTTCTGAGATATTTACCCATGAAAAAATTATACAAACTCAAGAAACAAAATATTTGTACCATCGAACAATTGCACAAACTCAGGCAACAAAAATGTATACACCTGGAACAAATTATACAAACTCATGGAACAAACTAGTTGTACACATTAAACAATTTATATGAGATCATGGAGCAAAAAAATTGTATTCCAAGAACAAATTATACACACTTATTGAGCAAAGTATATAAATTCAAAGAACAACTGTTTATACACATGGAACAAAATCTATGAATTTGCAGAACAAAATAGTTGTAGCCATAGAGCAAATTATACGAACTCATTATGTATACCCTTACAACAAATTATATAATATATTAACAATTAAAATAATATCTAGAACAAATTATATGAAGTTAACAAAATAACCGTACCATTGAACAAATTATACAAACTTACGGAAAAATGGTAACAGTTTCATAAAGCTATGTTTTCACGAAGTGATTCTGATTCATCATGGAGATGTTTTTAAAGAGAATCTAGATCCAAAACAAACGCATCTTAATATAAAATATATAGGTTGAAAAAAAATCAGAAATCACGAAATGAGAACATCTAAACACACAATTAAATCCGCAGCACGATCAGCTTTACCAATTGCAGGAATTAAGTAGGTATATGCAACAATATAGTGCTAACTTTATCAGGGAACGTCTAATTTAGAGCCTTGTTGAGCCTCCGCTCCTCCCTATCAGCGGCGATGGCAAAGCCCAGGTCCAGTTGTAGCTCCAGCTTCGAGTCCTTGGTCACGTTGTAGCCCGCCAGCGTCGCGCCGCCGTCGGGACGCATCGGCGTGTCGTCGCAGGTCAGGAACTGCAGGGCTACCGGGTAGCCCCGCCTGCGCTGCACCTGCTCCATGACGCTGGCGACCGTGTCGCCGGCTTCCACCTCCAGCGTGATCGTCCTCTTCGGCCCCGGGATCATGTAGTCCGCGACGGCCATCCGCATCTTCCCGACGGCCTCCTGCTGCACGGGCGGGGCGCCCGCCTCCTCCTTGACGTCGTCGTCGCCCGCGGGATCGGCACCGCCGTCGACGGCGATCCCCTGGGCCTTGAGCGTCTTCTTGCTGAGCCTGATCGAGCCGGAGACGCATTACGACGCGTGCAGAGTCGTGAGGTCCCCTATGTCGTGGTCCGCCAGCGTCCCGGGGGTGTGGTCGTACAGAGATTTGCAGTTGACGGTCATCCGCTGCAGGATCGGGGGGACGTCAGTGATCTCCTCCATCTTGGCCATGTTGCTGTAAATCGTATCGGTGGGCTTCACCACCAGCGTACTAGCCCATGCCTCACGAAGATCTCTATGGTGTCTTTTCGCCGACGAGATTGGTGGCTCGGGCTCGCCATCTGGTAACTTCGTGTCGCCAACTCGCCGATGCAGGATTTTCTCCGGGTTTAGTTTTTGTCCCTTGGGTTGGGGGGATTTATATTTGGGGGTATCGCGTGGACCGTGGACGCGTCGTGGTTTGAGTCGATTTGCCCGGGTTCGTGTCGGGTTGAGACTGTGGCTCCGTGCCGTCCTCGGTCACAATGGCCAACTCCAATTAACCAATCGTGTCTATGCAAAAACACATAAAAATAGTTAAACGTTAAACGTTAGACAAACCGTTTAAAGGTTTGCTATCTGTTTAATGTACAGATGGGTAAAGTCCACTACTCGTACGGTAGCTTTGCCCAACCGGTTTCCTTAGACTCCACAACCGTCGTCCGCGCCTCCCGCCGACCTCCCCCTCCTCTTGTCGGTTAGAAATTAGAACTCTAGCCCAATTTGTACGGACATCTCGTTGGCACTTGTAGTTGTGGACTACGTTCTGTTTGCTGGGAGCCCCAATGCACCACGATGGGTACGCCGCAGCGACGGCGGCGCCTCCGCTGACCCTTGCTGCGTCGCCGGCGCCGGCGCCGGAGCAGGAGCCAAAGTGGACCCGCAGGGATGACAAGTTCCTGGAGCTACTGCTCTTCACCCGCAACACCGTCTCCCTCCACATCGCCTCCGGCATCATCGGCAAGACGCCGGTCCAGATTCACCAGCGGTGCACCTTCATGTTCGCCGAGCTGAGCCACGTCCTCGAGTCTCTGGAAGTGTTGACGCCGCCCGTGTGGGACATGGAGATTGCTGCTATGGCCGCGGCGGTGGAAGAAGAAGTAGTGCCCGAGGCCGTGGTGCCCGCTGCTCCACCAGTTGCAGCGAGGAAGAACTCTGCTGAGCGGGCAGTTGGTGCCGGCGGCGATAAACGCAATAAGAAGGCGGCTGAGAAGTGGACGGAATATGAGCACAGGTATGTGCATCGTCTTCTTCTTCTTGCCTCAATAACTTCGTTACCAAGCTATAGGATTGATTTTCATGTATGGCATCAAAATTCAAAATAGAGAGCGGAAAGATATATGTAGTAGTAGTTATTTTCATGTATGACATCAACGATGCTAACAAACGCCTATATGTTGTTCACTGAATATTTGATCTGGTAAATGCTTGTAGACTTTTCTTAGCGGGCCTGCCCTTCTATAGAGGCAATTGGAATGCGATGTCGAGGGAGTTTCTTACGAGCAAGACTGCGAGCCAGATCGCCAGCCATTACCAGAAATATCGGAACAGGGAGAAACAGAGGGAACATGACAACTGCAAGAGAGCGAGCATACACGACATCACGGAACCTGGGATCGCCGCCGCCTTTGCAGTTTCAGGTGGTGAGGCAGCTGCATGGAAAGGTGAGCTTCCTAGATCTGAAGCTAGCGCTCGGGGTCAAGAAAATGAACCATGGGAGCCAATTGAGAGCGGTGAAGATGGACTTAGTCCTGTTGAAGAGTTTCCTGGTGAAGATGACCCGGGAACTCTGCTTACGTAGGAGAGCAAAAGGTATTGTAGTACACATTTAGGTGGTGGAGGCCAAGCCGGTATGGACTTATGGCTATATAGGTTGGCAATTTTGTGGCTGCATGCATGATGGAACCGGCACATGCATATATGATGTTTTCAAGGAAGATACATATAGTGCTTTAATTTTGAAGTTTTAGAAGCAACTATGGTTTAATTTAGTAAAAATCTAGAAATTTTACACTACAAGAAACATGTTAATCTATGACGAATTCTTCATGACGGATTCAGAAAACATTATTAACGATGCACCATCTATGATAATTTGTGAATTTTTGTCACAGACATGCAAATTGCCCATCCAAGCTCAAATTTGGGTTCAATTTCTGTGACGAACCTCGGTATGAAAATAAAAATCATCACAAATTTAATATTATACTCAACCACAATTTTGAAAAAACAAATACATGGCTTACTTTAAAGAAAATAAGATGCTTTACTTTTTATCTTAAAAAATGTGAATTTTTATTGGAAGCCTTCCCGTAGTGTATCTGCGCTTGGAAAAAAAAATTGCGACCAACAAAAAAAAAGAGTAAATTCCAATTACGTGACTTCCTCGCAACCAGACTGAAAAAGAAAATTCAAGTGCCATCGAAATTCTCAACTTCCCTTCACTACCAGTGAATTAAATTTCCCATCCCTTCAATGCCATTTCCGTTAGCTGACTGTCAGAGGAGGGTTAAGTGACAAGTAAAATGACAATTTGTCCTTATAACATATTTCAGCTAATTCCCTTGTATGCCATTGTAGTGGGACGGCATGACCTCGATGAACACAACAGATCATTGTTGTATGCTCCCAACGCATGAATATTTTTTAAAAGAACACATCTTTACATATTTTTTTTGTGTTTTATTGTACGAGAAGCATCGTTGGTGGACTTTCACATGGAATTTGTATTTCCTTTTGACGTACTGAATTTACAAGGACTGAAACATGGCGAACTTATCTAAACTCGAGATTTCAGATCGTACAAAAAATAGGAAAATTCTGATCACTGTACAAAAATTCAGAAAGAAATCACCACAAAAAAGTTCGTTCTTCTCAATTTTTATTTCTCATGCTGTTTACATACTCCACAGATTCACAGATCCAATAATCCATCGTCATCATCGTGTGATACGAAGAACAAGGAGAAAGAAAGGGGGACAAAGAAAGAAAAAGCACGATCCGCTCGGCATGCCGGCCTTGAATCCTTGATCCCATCAGCGCCGGTCTGTTCCACCAGGATCGTCATCAAGCCAAGCTTCTCCGGCCGTGTCTTGCCCACCTAAACGTCCCGGCGGTGCACGAGCCCGCCCGCGTATGAGCGCGTCTCGCCTCAGCTGCTCACCCAAACTGCGCTTCGCACACATGCTCACCCAACCGAGCGTCCCGGGGTAGCATGCAGCGCGCCCGCCTGCGCATGGCCGAACCTGTAGAAAGATTTTAGCTGGCAGGCGGCCGAACCTGTAGAGAGCTCGGCGGCGAGCCCGCGCCGCCAACTCAGCGCCAGACTCCGTGAGCAGAAGGCCGGAAGCTGGAAGTGGGCTAATGTAAGGCGTGGTGGCCCCGGCCCAAAGTGGCCCCATCACCCAGCAGCGCCCCGCTCTCCACGAAAAAAGGCCGGTTGCGCCCATCATAAAACAGGCCGGAGGGGCGTCAGAGCCACATAAAACAAGCCGTTTTCCATTGAGTTTCATGGGCCAAGAAAAAGATATCAGCCGCGTGCAACGCAGCCCAACCACACGTCTTCTTCTCCCTTGATTTGTTATGTTTCGATTAGAATTGTACCCGTGCGTAGACTACAAAATATTAATATTGCAATATGTGACTATAAAATATTAATATTGCAATATGTGGGAGCATCCAATGGGACAATAATAGTGTGAAAATAAGAACAAATATTACATTACTTTAGTCTGATCATTATTTACTTTAGATGCATATATGTTTTTGTGACTACGAAAATACAAGGAGGAAGACATGACAAGAGGAACAGGTTAGATTTTCAAAAGCTATTTGCATATACATATTTTGTCACTACAATCAACTAAATAGAACCATATATTCTACTTATGACTTGATCTCCAACAGCTGATGACTTTAATTGCTTAACCTTCTATCCTCAGTAGCTGATGACTTGATCTCCAGCAGTTGCAAGTTTCTTATGTTCATTATGAAGGGGTAATCGGAGCAGAGAAGTTTACCAGCAGGCAGTAGCTACTTCATAGTAGGCTGCATACAGCATTAGCATATAGTTTATAAAAAATATTTTACTAATACTTGCAGTTATCTTTTACCAGTTCTACAGCAATAATAATTGCAAAACCAATTTCTTTGTATGCAAGTAAATTGCCTGTACGTGAAGTATATAAAAAAATCAGGGTAAAAATGCGCAATAATCAAATAGAGGGTTAAATTTTAGCACCTGGGGTGTTTGGGTGGAGGGCTAAACTTTAGCACCTAGTGTGCAAAAGGACTAGATTGCCCTCATTTCCCTCGATCAAACCCACCAACCAACCACCCTTCGCCCCAGAGCCTCTCATTCCCACGCCCGCCGCGGCGACGAAGGTGACGACGGCACGGCCGCCCCGCCCCCCAAGCTTCTCGCGCCGCAGCTGGAGGAGGCGGCGGCTTCGCACCCGGACACCGCCGCCAAGCTCCGCTTCCTTGCGTCATGCTCCAAGACCGAGGATGGGGAGCAAGGATCCGACCGGCCGCCTCGGATCCGCAGTCGCGCGGCGGCTACGTCGAAGCAGGCGACGCCGGAGGAGGAGTCGAGGCCCGTCCGATGCGGCGGCAGGCACGACGGCGGGGCCAGCGGAGGCCGCGGGGGCGGGTGTAGGCGGCGGGGCTGGCGGAGCGAGGATCCTGCCGGCCACCCCGGATCCGGCCGGCCACCACCGTCCTACTACTCCTTCCCGTCGATGGCCGACGGGGAGGACGGGTCCGGCGACGCCGAGAGAGAGGGGGTTGCGGAGGCGGCGGGGACAGGCCGGCGAGGCGGAGGCGAAGCGCGGCGGGGTCGGCGAGGCGGGGCTGGCGGGGCCAAGCGGAGACGGCGGGGTCGGCGAGGACGGCGGGGCTGGCGAGGCGGAGGTGGGGGACGGGCGAGGCGAGGCGGACACAGCGAGGCGGAGCAAGCAGGGCCAGGCGAAGTCTGCGAGGAGAGAGAGAGTGCGGGGGGCACTGGTGGAAAGAAGGCAACCGGAGACCACTTTTAGCCCCTTTAGTTCATTTTAGCACCCCTTGGAGGAGCTAATGGATTATGTGGGCTAAAGTTTAGCCCCTCCATTTTAGCCCTGGTGTTTGGGAGGAGAGGGCTAAAATCTAGCTAAAATGGGGGGCTAAAGTTTAGCCCCTCTTCCCAAACAGCCCCTCATATGGTCAGCTTGGTCAAGATGAAAATATCACTCGAAGGGATTGCGAAAGGTGCATAATCATTGCATTTGACTGGCATTAATTTTCTTTCTTTTGAATAGAAATTTCAGGCAACTTAAAACTACATGAATTAACTTACCATGAAAACAATATTTTGAATCTGAGAATAGCGCGATGCATGGACCAACTGCTCTACAATTTCTCCAGAAGACAGATTGCTTTTGAAGCCCATTGTTCCAGTAGCACAAAATCTGCAGCCCATCTTGCACCAAACCTGTTTAGTAATGTGGAAGAAAAATTAACACCATTAACAAGAAAGTCACAAGCGCAAATTATAGTACTCTGATGAGAATAAAGATTGAACAGGTTTTCTAGCAAAAGATTTGAACCATTGGAAACAAATTTTTCCAGACTTAAGAGCACCTGACATCCAACAGAAAAACATATATATTTACCTGTGATGACACACAAAGAGTTACTGCACTCCTCCAGAGTGAGGCTTTCCATCATATTTCCACAGACTCCCCATTCTACACCACACAAAGACAGTTCATGCTTCCAATACAAGGGAACTTATATGGTGAAGCTTGCATAAATAAAGTTGCTATGTAGAGGGCATTTTCATCAGATGTATGATTAAAGGAGCTTGGTTGGAACTGAGATTGATTGACCATAAGGTTATGCATGCAATTTGTTGGAAGTCGTACCCACATCTCAATATCTCCAAGGATAGGCAATGGCTTACAATCTCAGAAACACCAGCAGTAGTAATTTTTTTCACAGCGACTGCATGAGAACAATATGTCATAAATAAGATATAGTTTCTTGAACTTCTAGCAAGTAACAGCTGACAAGACACAAACCCTTACCTAATATCAACTGCCCTCAGATTACTACAAACATTTGCTACAGTAGCCAAACCAACATCAGTTATGTCAGATCCAAATATATCTAGGAATTACCTAGAGCTTTCAGCAAGAGGAGTCAAAACTTCATCATTCAGGAGCCTTCTTCTCCTTGCAATAGACAAAATTGCAAACTGTTTCATACAATAAACTCAAAATCAATATAACATGCATAAGTACCAGTAGATATCACATGTCAGCACATGAACTAAATCAACAGTAATTGTTTTACAATTACTGGACCTGACCACTTCAAAAACCCTAATGCACATAGATGCATATCTTAGGTCAAAAACCTTTTGTTCTAACAGTTTCTTCCTGACTACTGATCATATTGACATCCTATCTGGATTGTGTAAGTGTTTATCAAGTTAATGAGCAAAGAAAGATAATGTAGATTATCACTTCTTGAGAAGTGTATCAGATGATACACAAATAGAGTTGGGAGCTGCATCACAAGATTAAGCTAGGTCATGTCGGAGAACTGCAAGTCTCAAGGATCCATTCGGGCACTGCATCTCCTGGACAAAGAGGTGACACATGAATCGAAGGACAGGAGTGGTGCTTGAGGCGCCATGACCCACCGGCTGCTGCGGTGACGCGCCACCACGATCCATCGGCCACCGAAGCGACACCCACCGGTAGTCGCTGTCGACCCGAGAGAGGAAGGGAGAGAGAGGGGAAGAGAGAGAGGTATACCTGTGAGGTCCCGCGACCCGCGTCGGCCGTTGCCGTTGACGCATCCCGCGTCGGCCGCCCGCGCCGGCGGTCCCACTGCCGGATCCCGCGCCCGCTGGCCGTGCCGACCGTCCCTACCGGATCCCATATGCGGCAGCCGCCCTCGCTGCCGGATCTCGCGGTTGCCAAATCTGAGAGACAAAGCAGCGAGGGAGAGAGAGGGGCGCTGCCGTCCGCTCAATACGCGCCCGCCATCTCCAACGCCGCATCCCACCTTCGCACTAATCCTCGCGGAGCAGGGTGCCACCTCACCTTGCCCCGCTGCCGCCTCGGACCGTTGGTCGCGTCGCACCCACTGGCCACGGTGGCGGGGGCGAACAGAAAAAAAGTGGGGAGGTGGGCAGCGGGGGTGGAGCGGACGACAAGGATGGGGAGGAGGCGCAAGGGCGGTGGTGAGCTGGGTGTGTCGTGCGGGGCGGCGTAGGAGGCGGGTGCTGCGGCGAGGGTGTGGCAGGGCGAAGGAGGCACTTGCGGCAGCGGCGGTGTGGCCCAAGGCCTAGGGCGACGCGGAGTAGGTCGCGCGCGGGTGGCTGCGGATGGGAGGCTGCAGGAATCCCCCCCCCCCCCCGGGGTGGGGGGGTGGCGGCGGAAGGAAGGAGGCAGGAGGCATCGGGGGTGGGCGAGGTTCGCGTGTTAAACCGGAATGAAGGGTGGAGATCGGCGCATGAGTAGCGGACGGAAGAAATTGAGTATAGGGCGGGACGAAGGGTTCACGGAGGGTATGACGTACAAAAAATTGGTTTTGGTTTTGTTTTTTTATAGTAGAAGAAGAGATTTCTGCAACACAAGGAATTATGAACAACAAAAATCGGAAACTAAAAAAAAAGTAGAATTGAAAACTCGACGCTAATCAGAAGATCCAACCATCCTGGGGAGTACTAGGAGCTAAACCTTCAAATCCCACGGCAGGGCGTTCAATCGCAAAACGCGCTGCCGCTCACCCGCCCCCTCCTCGCCGTCGCCGTCGCCCTCGCCCTCGCTGTCCATCACGCCGCTGCTCGCCCCCGGACCAAGCGCAACCGTCGGATTCCAGCTCCACGCAACACTGCCGCTCCCCCACGCCGCCTATAGGGGTTTACCGACGAGCTCAGCAACGAATCCCCACGAGCCGCTCAATCGCCTGCGCTGTTCGCAACAGCAAGGTCGTGTGCCCGCCAATGGCGCTGCGCGGCAGTGGCAGCTTCTACCACTCCACCAGTCGCGCCGTCTCCCGCCAATAGCACATGAGCGCCATCTGTAGCGCGTCTCGCGCCCTCCGAGCTCCCGATGTCCCGGCCGCCCCCCGCGCAGGCGGGGCCCCTCGCCAACGCCACCTTCTCCCACCTCTTCCAGCTCTGCGCCCACGCCGGTCGCGCGGCCCTCGGCGCGGCCCGCGCCGCGCACGCGCGGATGCTCGTGTCCGGGTTCGTACCCACCGCATTCGTCTCCAACTGCCTCCTCCAGATGTACGCCCGCTGCGCGGACGCCGCCGGCGCTCGCAGGGTGTTCGACGCGATGCCCCACCGGGACACGGTCTCGTGGAACACCATGCTCACGGCCTACGCTCACGCGGGAGACATCGACACGGCCGTATCGATGTTCGACGCGATGCCGGACCCGGATGTCGTGTCGTGGAACGCGCTGGTCTCAAGCTACTGCCAGCGTGGCATGTTTCGGGAGTCAGTAGGTCTGTTTTTGGAGATGGCTCGCCGTGGTGTTGCCCCCGACAGGACGACGTTTGCTGTTTTGCTGAAGGCGTGCAGTGGTTTGGAGGACTTGACCCTTGGTGTTCAAATCCATGCGTTGGTGGTAAAGACGGGCCTGGAGGCTGATGTCCGAGCCGGGAGTGCTCTTGTGGACATGTATGGCAAGTGCAGGAGTTTGGAAGACGCACTGCGCTTCTTTCATGGAATGGGTGAGAGGAATTGGGTCTCCTGGGGTGCAGTGATCGCGGGATGTGTTCAAAATGAACAGTACACACGAGCGCTGAAGCTGTTTGCGCAGATGCAGAGGCTGGGACTTGGGGTGAGCCAGCCGGCTTATGCCAGTGTCTTTAGATCCTGTGCAGCAATATCATGTCTGAGCACCGCTCGCCAGTTACACGCGCATGCCATAAAGAATAAGTTTAGTTCTGACCGCGTTGTTGGCACAGCAGTTGTGGACGTGTATGCTAAGGCTGATAGCTTGGTTGATGCTCGAAGGGCATTCTTTGGTTTGCCCAACCATACTGTGGAGACATGCAATGCCATGATGGTTGGGCTTGTGCGCACAGGGCTGGGAGCTGAGGCCATGCAACTTTTTCAATTCATGACCAGGACTGGTATTGGTTTTGATGCAGTTAGCTTGTCAGGTGTTTTCAGTGCTTGTGCTGAGGTTAAGGGATACTTTCAGGGGTTGCAAGTCCGCTGCTTATCAATTAAATCAGGTTTTGACGTGGATGTTTGTGTCAGAAATGCAATTCTTGATCTATATGGGAAGTGCAAAGCATTGGTCGAAGCATACCTTATCTTCCAAGAGATGGAGCAAAGAGATTCTGTCTCTTGGAATGCTATTATTGCGGCTCTTGAGCAAAATGAATGCTACGAAGATACTATATCTCACTTAAATGAAATGCTGCGCTCTGGTATGGAACCTGATGATTTTACTTATGGTAGTGTCCTTAAGGCTTGTGCAGGTTTACAATCTTTGGAATATGGATTGATGGTTCATAACAAGGTTATTAAATCGGGACTTGGTTTAGATGCTTTTGTTGCAAGCACTGTTGTTGACATGTACTGCAAATGTGGCATGGTCACAGAGGCTCAGAAACTTCATGAAAGAATTGGGAGGCAAGAGCTTATTTCGTGGAACTCTATCATATCAGGATTTTCATTGAACAAACAGAGTGAAGAAGCTCAGAAGTTCTTCTTGGAGATGCTAGATATGGGGGTAAAGCCTGATCATTTTACTTATGCCACGGTTCTTGATACTTGTGCTAATCTGGCTACCATTGAGTTGGGAAAACAGATCCATGGTCAGATTATCAAGCAGGAAATGCTTGGAGATGAATATATCTCTAGCACTCTTGTAGACATGTATGCAAAGTGCGGGAACATGCCAGACTCACTGCTAGTGTTCGAGAAGGCGCAGAAACTGGATTTTGTGTCATGGAATGCTATGATATGTGGCTATGCGCTCCATGGCCAGGGATTGCAAGCCCTAGAGATGTTTGAGAGGATGCAGAAAGCAAATGTTCTGCCAAATCATGCAACGTTTGTTGCAGTTCTTCGGGCATGCTGCCATGTTGGTCTGCTAGACGATGGATGCTGCTACTTTCATCTGATGACCACCTGCTACAAGTTAGAACCTCAACTGGAACACTTTGCTTGCATGGTGGATATACTTGGACGCTCAAAGGGCCCGCAGGAAGCTCTGAAATTTATCAGAAGCATGCCTTTTGAAGCAGATGCAGTCATATGGAAGACTCTGCTAAGCATTTGTAAGATCCGTCAAGATGTTGAAGTGGCTGAAATTGCTGCTAGCAATGTTCTACGGCTAGATCCAGATGATCCATCAGTTTACATTCTTCTCTCAAATGTATATGCTGAATCAGGGAAATGGGTTGATGTTTCAAAGACTAGAAGGCTAATGAGGCAGGGACGGCTGAAAAAGGAACCTGGCTGTAGCTGGATTGAGGTTCAATCCGAGATGCATGGTTTCCTTGTAGGCGATAAGGTCCATCCGAGATCGAGGGAGGTGTATGAGATGTTGAATGATTTGATTGGTGAGATGAAACTCTCTGGATATGAGCCTGCTTCAGCCTTTTTTGCTGAGGTTGAGGAGGAGGGGAGCGCATCTGATCAAGATGAATTGCTTGGAATAGTTGGTGATTAATCTGTTTTGTGTTGAGGATGTCAACCATTTTTGAAGCTTTGAGCCCTCGTATGTAAATTTGGCAAATTTCTCCAGCACAGATAGTGATACTACAAACAACGCCGAGGCAGAAACTCAAAGTTTTCTACCTGGTCATGCCATGTAAGCATGTTCTTGTTGATCTTAGGATGCATGTGACTGACAACTGTTCAAATGAAAGCAAGTCATGGCCATGTGCCCGGTTTTGGCGTCACGACTGATGAGGACTGAGTGCACAAAATATGCTAGCAAAAGAAGTCAAGCTGACCACATGTGGTGGATAAGGCGGTTATGGTTATATTCACTACAGGTGCTGATTCTGGCTTGTATACAGGAATTGAGTAAAATTGGCACAAGTGTAAATGCAATCCCCCATGTCCTTTCTTTACACACAAAACAAATGCTGCTGCTGTTTGATTAAAATTACTATCGGTTCACTGATTAGGTTGAGCAAGCTTATTGATTGCTCACTGTCTCTCAGCATCTTTAGATGCTATGGTTTTTGCTTAAATGTTTGCGAAAGGGGGTGCAATGTTCCAGTGCAAAGCATTGGCCAGCTCTAAATATAACCAAATGAAGATGGTATAATTTTATCCAGTATTCAAGATCATTCATACTCTTCTATCCCTTAACACATTTGTAATTCGGTTTCCTATAGCTATTACGTTGTTGGATGTTTAGGTAGCTTGAAACACAACCATAGCAAACATTACTGCTCTGTTATGGCTGGAGGTGGTTTAATTTACAACAGTTCATTACTTTGGTTGTCCTAAGACATAATTCTTGGATACTTTGGTTGCCTTATGGATCTGTTGCCTTATTGGTAATTTGGCGTGTTTACGAAAACTGCTACATTACTATGCCCACATTGTATTTATCTAATATGCCTTGGTTGAACCTAGGGTTCAAATTGCTGCCTTTTCTTCTTGCAGCACTCTAGGTTGTGAACTGGTTGGACCTAGCAGGACTGATGTGCTATTTAATATTGCGATCTTAATGAACTTCTGAGTATATAAGAAAATCCTTTACCTACGTATTTCATGTACGTGGTTGTTTATTTTCTGTTATAATCCCTACACCGTTGTATTTTCTAATGTCTACCTATTTTCTTTCAGGTTATTCTAAAATTCTATGACGTTCTTTCTTACAGAGACTGCGACTTCAGACATTTGTTTTGAAGATAAGTGTTCAATCTGATGGTGGAACCTCAACTTTGAACTACATTGTAATTGTAAACCATAAGCCCTTTATCCATAATAAAGAATAATTCATATTCAATTGCGTTATTTTAATTCCTTTCACTTGTCTTGTAAGATACATATTATCTGGGACACTGAACATCATAATGCATTGTTGTTCATTTTATTCCGGGAACCTAAGGAATGCAAAAGATAGGGAATGATGAAACTTAGCTGCCAGTTATTTCATCAGGACTTATGTAGTTATGCTTTGAATTTCCAGTTTCGCATGCAATATAGTGCTCATACGTGGATAAAAATACTATGTTATTGATGATACTCATAAGTTTAGTGTTAATCTCCTCAGTTGTCCTATTCAGCCAAGTTATAGTCTATTGGGATTGCGACTGTCATGTCCTCTTTGACCAAATCGTGCCATTTACTTGCAGTAATAAAACATGACTGACAGGCCCTAACTTGTACAGTTGTGCTCATGTAATGCTCTACTGGTGCCTTTAAAGTTTCCATGACTTACCGTTTATTGAGAATTTTATGACATGATCTGTTGCTAAAAAATGTGGTTTGCATACACCTTGCTACTGATTAATTTGCACCAGCGATTTTCTCTTTGATGTATTTAACTTTTTGTTTGTGTGTAGGCATCTCTAGAGGCAGAAAGAGGAGTCAGTTAAAGCTAACATAGCGAAGCTGCAAAGCAATTTAAGGATGGCAGGATAAGGTAGGGTGTAACAGAAAATCCCATTTTTGTTCACTGAGAACTATTATTTTTTGGATGTGCAGGGCCTCAAAATTGAACAACATTAGCAAAAGAAGGAACCCAACAACTATTATTTTTGTAACGTTTTGGACGCACTAATTTGTTAATCTATGGTACTAAATTGAGCATTTTACAGGTTGTTGGATCAATCTACCCTCATTCCGTATTTTACTAGCCATCCAACTGCTAAGTCATCGTGTGGTGTAATTTACTTATGCAATTCGTTTTTAAAAAACATACTCATATACGAATACGATTCTAAAGTCGTTAACTGCCAAAATGTCGAATCTCGTCGGGGCAAAAAGAAGTGGCAGCACGAGTCGCGGTGGCGGTGCCGCAGTGCATCCCACACCAAGAAGACATGTGGTCGACTGTGAAAGCAGAAACGGGCCGGACACGAAACCCCCCGCGGCAGCGGCGGGCTGGCAACTCGCGGGCGGAGACGGGCCGGACTGTCTCTCCTATCACATCCACAGGAATAAACGAATCCCCGATCTAACCCTGCGGGGCTAAGCCAAACCTAAATCCCCCTCCCACGCCGCCGTCTCCGCCGCCACCACCGCATCGATGGGACGCAAAGACTCCTCCTCGTCGTCCTCCTCCGCCGCCGCCGGCGGCGGGAAGAAGGACAAGCCCATGTCGGTCTCCGCCATGCTCGCCTCCATGGACGCGCCCGCGGCCAAGGGCAAGTCCTCCAAGTCGGCGGCGCCCTCCAAGCCCAAGGGCAAGCCATCCAAGGCGCCGGCCTCCTCCTACATGGGCGACATCGACCTGCCCCCCTCTGACGACGAGGAGGACGAGGCCGAGCTCGCCGCCGCCGCCGCCAAGCCCAAGCCGTCCCGCGCCGCCACCGTCGACCTCAGCTCCGGCGTCGCGCCGACCCAGAAGGACGCGAAGAAGAAGGACAAGCGCGAGGCCATGGCGGCCGCGGCCGCCGAGGCCGCCAGGCAGGAGGCGCTCCGCGACGACCGCGACGCCTTCTCGGTCGTCATCGGCGCGCGCGTCCCCGGATCCGCCACGGCCGATGACGGCGCCGTCGACGACAACGTCAAGGATATCGTGCTGGAGAACTTCTCCGTCTCCGCGCGCGGCAAGGAGCTGCTCAAGAGCGCCTCCCTCCGGATCTCACACGGCCGGAGGTACGGCCTCGTCGGCCCCAACGGCATGGGCAAGTCCACCTTGCTCAAGCTCCTGGCCTGGCGCCAGGTCCCCGTGCCCCGGAACATTGATGTCTTGCTCGTGGAGCAGGAGATTATTGGTGATGACCGATCGGCCCTCGAGGCTGTGGTCGCTGCTGATGAGGAGCTCACAGCCCTCCGTGCTGAGCAGGCCAGGCTTGAGGCGTCCAATAATGCTGATGATAATGAGCGGCTTGTTGAGGTGTATGAGAAGCTGAATCTCCGGGACTCAGATGCTGCCCGAGCGCGTGCATCCAAGATCCTCGCGGGGCTGGGGTTTGATCAGTCTATGCAGGCAAGATCCACAAAGTCCTTCAGCGGTGGCTGGAGAATGCGCATATCACTTGCCCGTGCACTCTTCATGCAGCCAACTCTGCTGCTCCTGGATGAGCCGACTAACCATCTGGATCTCCGAGCTGTGCTATGGTTGGAGGAATACTTGTGCTCGCAGTGGAAGAAGACACTGATTGTTGTGTCCCATGACCGGGACTTCCTGAATACAGTTTGCAATGAGATCATACATTTGCATGATAAGAGTCTGCATGTCTACCGTGGCAATTTTGATGATTTTGAGAGTGGCTATGAGCAGAAGAGGAAGGAGATGAACCGAAAGTTTGAGGTATATGAAAAGCAGATGAAAGCAGCCAGGAAGTCTGGGAGCAAGGCTGCTCAGGATAAGGTTAAGGGTCAGGCGCTGTCAAAGGCTGCTAAAGAGGCTGCCAAGAACAAGGGTAAGGGGAAGAATACAGCAGATGATGATGATGACCAGAAACAGGCGGCTGTGCCGCAGAAGTGGCGTGACTACAGTGTTGAGTTTCATTTCCCAGAACCTACTGAGCTTACACCACCTCTCCTTCAGCTCATTGAGGTAGGGTTCAGCTACCCTTGTAGGCCAGATTTCAAGCTGTCTGATGTTGATGTTGGCATTGATATGGGAACTCGTGTAGCTATTGTTGGTCCAAATGGAGCAGGGAAGTCTACCCTGCTTAATTTACTTGCCGGTGATCTTACCCCTACAGAAGGGGAGGTTAGGAGGAGCCAGAAGCTGAGGATTGGGCGATACTCTCAGCATTTTGTTGACTTGTTGACAATGGAGGAAAATGCAGTTCAATATTTGTTGAGGCTTCACCCAGATCAGGAGGGAATGAGCAAAGCGGAGGCTGTCCGTGCTAAGCTTGGGAAATTTGGGTTACCTGGGCACAACCATCTCACCCCAATTGTTAAATTGTCTGGTGGTCAAAAGGCCCGTGTTGTGTTCACTTCTATATCGATGTCTAACCCTCACATTCTCCTGCTCGATGAGCCAACAAATCACTTGGACATGCAAAGTATTGATGCATTGGCAGATGCACTGGATGAGTTCACTGGAGGTGTCGTCTTGGTTAGCCATGACTCAAGATTGATATCACGTGTTTGTGAGGATGAGCAAAGGAGCGAGATATGGGTAGTGGAGGAAGGCACTGTGAAGAAATATGATGGCACGTTTGAGGATTACAAGGATGAACTCATGGAAGAAATAAAGAAGGAAGTTGAAGAATAATGCTACTCCAAATGAGTTGTGCTTTGCTTGTTCTTTGTAGAACAAGCTGTTTTCTTGCACTGAAATTGCATGTACTATTAGTGTCTTTTCTTTTCTCTGGTTTGCAGAGTATTCATATATGGTTACAACTCTGAAAGAATGTAAGATGAGGTAATATTTGTTTGTATGTTCTGTTCTGAGTTATGGTTTGGTCAGAAATTTTCAGTGGTATACCTCCACATGAACCGCATTTGGTCTTTAACCACATAAATGTTATAAGGTGATTTTTAACTTTAATGTTAAATGCATATCAGGATTTTTGTTTGTGTCTGGCAGATATTCAGATATTGTACATTTATCTTTCTTAGAATGTTCCTGACTTCCCATGTTGTCTTTTTTGCCCTTGCAGTGCTTGATCTTGACTGTTTGGTACCTAGTGTTACACTGTGCATTGAACTATCATAGCTATGTCTGTCATTGGTTCCAAGAACTCATACAAACATGGCGCCATAATTAACTGCCAAATGATGAAAATGTGATGTGGTTAGGTAGTTCTGTTTTCTCTGGTTCGGATACTATTTTTATGATTATGAGTCCAAAACACTACAAGATGAGCTCTGCTTTATTTGTGCTTAGTATATGAGAGTCCAAGACTGATTATTTATGATTGTTGCCATCAAGGTATAGTTGTTTTTTTCAGTGATATACCACTGCATCAATTGTGTTCAGTCCCTTAGCCTCATAGTTCTTTGTTCTGTTCATTTTATATCTGAGGTGATGAGAAACTGTAAAAGTGTCGTATACATATTCATGTTAGCTTAGCCAGTGACAGAATAGTATTGTATCTTAGCAGATTTTGTTTTCTTTGGTCTTGCATTAAAATGTATGTCTGATAATATCTGTTTGCTTTATATTAGATATAAAAAGGCTTGAAATCTGATACTATCTGTTTGTGTCTGCTCCGTTGCAAATCAGCCCAGTGAGACATTTGATGGTGTACACTCACATCAGCTGCATCTGGTCTTTAGCCGTAAGCTGTGTAATATGGTATGTATGGTATGTCGTTTTTTTTTTTGCGGCAAAGAGAGCATTTTATTAGCTAGACATGAGAGTATTACATTCGTTTTTGATGAAGTCAAAGACACGCAGGTGCCTGTCCTAACCACACCGCCTAGCTAAAGCTGCCAGCTCATTGGCTACCTTGTTGCTTTCTCTCTTCACCTTTGCTATCTTCCAATCCACGAGGGGATGGGATAGCTCCTTTCCTTCGTCATTGCTGAAGCCAATATGGTACGTCGTTTACCAGCTTTCATCATTATATGATGGCTAAGATATTGCTTTGATACTGTCTGAGTGTCCTTTACTGCAATTTGTGTTGAATTAACCAAACTCTTTAGTTTTATCACATCAGTTATCACAAGGCATTTACATAGCAAATGTTGTGCATTTGGAAGCAAGTTGTAAGTGTACTTGGCATGATGGGCACATGAAGAGTTGAACCTTTTTTCAGCTCTTTGCTGGGAAATATTTTACCAGTTTTTCAAGAGTTGAAATTATGGAATTGCTTTTTACTATTGAGGGATCAGGGTTTGGTTTGGTGGTTGCATATGCTGCAGAGTAATTCTCCTGCCGAATTTAATTCCATGTCATTGATGAATCTAAAGCACTTGCATAAGCCTTACAGGAGAAGATACAGCTTCACTGTGGTGATGTGTTTTGCTTTCGATCTTCATGAGTCAGTTTGTGATGGACCTGCTTAACTCTGTCTAAATTTTGTTCTTGAAGTTTTGCCGAGTTTTTTTTCTTTAGATTGAATAATCTCACATCATAGTTGTATCCTTTGTCCATTACAAATGGAAGCACTTATGCTTTTCTCACTGGAACATGAAAGATAACCATGAGCTTTTTTTCTTTAGACTGAATAATCTCACATCATATTGGTGTCCTGTGTTCATTACAGATGGAAGCATTTCATGCTCCTCACAGGAACAAGAAAGATAACTATTAGAAAAACAGAGAGATCAAATTGTTATTTGTTTGGGAAGAGATAAAATTGTTACTGAGGGTCTTCAGAAAAAAATTTATCTCAAGTAGTACCTCTACACTTTCTATTGTTCATTTAATTTTAAATTAGAGCTATGTATTTTGAATGTTGTGACAAGTGTTTTAAATAGTACAAGGATGCTGCAGTCGCATCTGTCTTTTTTTTTCTTTTGTTTGCGAAGGTCGCATTTGACATTGTCATGGAGTTGATATTAGGTATTTCATTTTACTCCCCTCGCTTATTTACTTTGTCCACTTAACCCCTTAAGCAAAATTTATGCTCACTTTACACCCTGAACTATTTCATTTGGTTCAATCTACCCCTAATTAGATTTCTCTTATTTTGTTTCTTCACGTCCAAGTTTAATTTTAATTTTAGATTTTTGTCACTTGACTTGTAACGTGATGCTCTACGTTAGAAAAAAATATTAGAAATTTTTCATGACTACTTTTCGTACAATTTTGTATATCTAAGATCAATTTTGTATTAAATATTCCTAACCTATGAAAATAACCATGAAAAATTCTTAGTATAAGTTTTTAACATAAAGCATCATGTTTTTGTATCTGTTTACAAAATTTGAACTCAAAATTCAACTCATACACAGAGAAACAAAAAAGAGAAATCTAATTAGGAGTAGATTGGACCAAATGAAATAGTTCAGGAGAGTAAAGTGAGTCAAAATTTTGATCGGGGGTTAAGCGGATAAAGTGGATAGGTGAGAGGAGTAAAATGAACTTTTTCCTCGATATTATACCATTATCATTTTGTACACTTTTGCTCCTAGCTGTTGGAAAAGAAAACTGAGCAATATGATTCTTTTAAAAAATATCAACAAAATAGTTATGAACGTAGATTTTCCTCAGGGAAATTCTTTAATAATGTTCTGAACTGGACTAACCACTCTGCTTGCACTGGTAGTGTGCCAATTGTACCTTCCTCGATCAACAGAGTAATTTGTTGTCATACTCCAATATATCACATGTTTGCAGGTAGTGAGTTTCTTTTGCACATCATCACTGGTGTCGTGTTGGATGAATGTGTCTCTCGAGTCTTGACTAGCTAGTTTCAACTTCTGTACAGGTTAAAGATGAAAAGGTGAAGATCCTGAAGTAATTAGGAAGACTGAAAGAAGAATGCCTGCTACTAAAAAGGGTTAAGGCCCTGTTTGGAAGATTACTAAAAATATTCACCTGTAAACAGTATACAGCTGTATTCGTCTGTGCACAAGAAAAACCCTTTGAAAATTATACCCGGTAAATGATTGTTTGGATAATCACATATATAAAAGCAGCTATGGAAGTGTAGCCCAGTGAATAAGCCAGCAATTGAATCGAACCGAATCTCTTATAAGTTCTGCAATTTAACCAAAGAATCAGTACACAACATCAAACATATGCGATCTGAATTTTTCTTTCACATCCAACAATTCTCCAAGATACAATCAAATTCAATATCCCATTGATAGTCCAGCTAAAAAAGATGGGTTTGCTCTTTCTTCGTGCTGCCCTCGAAAATATGCTACCAAAGAGATTCAAATCCCATTCACAATCGGTTGAATTTCACCCAGCATAAAGCAGGAGAGAGATTGCATCACCACAACATCGAGCAATGAGAAGAGAGGCGAGATTAGGCTTGGGTTGATTTGGAGTGCTGCCCCTGCCCGTGCGTAGTTCCGCCGAGATGTGGAGGACAAGAAGGCGGCGGCAAGACTCGGAATCTCACCGTCGAGGCCGATGCATCTCCACCACCACCGATGCACTCGCCGGCCGTCGTCGATGTGCTCGTAGTGCTCGCAGCTGCCGATGCAGGCGATGCGCTCGCCGCAGCCTCCGTCGCTGATGCGCTCGCAGCACAGCTCCGCAGCTGCCTCCGCGGCCGATGCGCTCGCAGCGCAGCCCTGCAGGCCGCACCTGATCCGCCGCCGATGCGCTCGCCGCAGACCCGGTCGCCGATGTGCTCGCCACGCGGCCTCGTAGCTGCCTCCGACGCCGATGTGCTCGCGATGCGGCCTCACAGCTGCTTCCGACGCCGATGAACTCGCGGTTGCCTCCGCCGGTGTTGCAGCGGCCGATCCCCAATAGCTAAACGCCGCAGATGCTCGGTCGGTCGAGATGAGGGAGATGGCCCCGATAAATATTGTTTTAAAATACAGACCTCCACAGGTGATTCTTTTTTTCCGGTTGTAATGGAGCAAACCGGGTGTATTTTAATTTGCTTTACCACTCTTCCAAACATATTTTCGGAGCTCTACATGTAAAAAAATTGGGGGCTGTATTTTATAGTGGTTTTAGCTTCAAAACCGGCATTCCAAACAGCCCCTAAGTATTTTATGTAGTAACTAATCATAACAAATCATTTTCTTGTGGCATTCCAAATAGCCCCTAAGTCTTTTTTTGAAATGAAGGGGTAATTTTTTAGGAATAAAAATGCGAGGGTGGACCTAGTGTAATGGTAAAACTCTCCACTTTGGTTTGGAGGTTCTTAGTTCAAATCAATCTTTTTTAGAATTTTAAAAGAATTTTGCAAGAGTAAGATTGGGAGTTTTCGCTACGCCTCTTTTTTATAAAGATTTGGTTTGTCCGATGGTCAATGGAGAAAGTCACGTACCAATTTGAAAGGGAAACAAAACAAAACATGTAAACCATCGCATTTAGTTGATGGATCATTGAGCGTGCCAGAACCATTCCTGTGTCTTGCTCGGTTTCTGGTACAGGCATGACAGTGACACCTAATGACTGTACATCAGAAACAAACATGTTAATATTTAAAATATATTTTTGTGGGGGTCCCAAATACATATGTTATTATGATCTGTATTGTCTTTTCTGCTCAGCAGCTCTGCTGTGAATATCATGATACTGGTGATTCATCGAAAGACATTCCTGGGCATATGACCAACAAAGCATGCTGAACACTATGCTGAAGAGGACATGTTAAGACATTGGATGAGAAAAGATAGCAGTAATATTGGACGTGGGAGCTCTGATGGAAATGATCATATAGTTTACAAAGAGCACTTAGTGGAGATTGCAAGTTTTGTGACAGATATATTGTTCTATTTTCAAATTCCTGTATTTTTATGGCACAACATTCACCATTAATGATTTCAACATGCTATTGGAGACAATACTACTAAGTCACAAAAAAACTGTCACTTAAGTAGACATTATCACAAATCTCTAAATTTTTTTTGTAATATGTTTTGTAAATCTATTTAAAAAATTTTAAATTTTTTTAGATAAATATACTCGTATCATTTCCTAACAGTGGCCATTATTGGTCGAGGTTACAAAATGATTGCGTCCAGAGATGATGGTTCTTATATGTTATAGAGTTTTTCCTAAATGCCTGTTTGGAAGAGGGGAATTGCTCTCAGAATTTCAATGATTCAGTTCAAAATTTAAGAAATCCTAAGAATTGATCCTAGCGTCCCCTAACTAAAAGGTTTTTAGTTGTCCTTTCCCCTTGCCGTTTTCTCCCCTTCATGTAAAAGCTTCATACTGACATTATTACTGAAGTACAGCAATTGGAACATGTAGATGTATCGCAAAATGTTACAAGAAACTAGAAGGGATAAACATTGACAAATGAACCCATATTCCATTTTATGTTTTGGTTTCTCTAAGATGTGATTTAATGTTAAGCTAGTAACAAAAACTTCTCTTTTTCAGGCAATATGTATCTCCAAATTGATTGCTTTGTTCCATATGACTGTATTGCAGGTTAGGCTCTTACCTTTTATGTTATCTGGGCATTCCTATGCATTTTAGAAAATTAAGCAATAAAGATTGGAGGGATATTGAGAATAGAATTGAAAAGAGATTGAGTGGGTGGAAGGGTAAAATTGTTATCAGTAGGGGGAAGATTAGTATTACTTAACTCGGTTCTGTCCAGCCTACCTATGTTTATGCTCTCATTTTTTGAGATCCCAAAGGGAGTCCTCAAAAAAATTGAGCATTTTAAATCGAGATTTTTCTGGCAATATGAGCAGCAAAGGAAAAAAATATAGATTAGTGAAATGGGATGTCCTTTGCCAGCCTAAGAATCAGGAAGGTTTGGGGATTATGAATCTAGATTTGCAGAACAAATGTTTACTTAGCAAGTGGCTATTTAAACTTTGTAACGAAGATGGTGTATGGCAGGAATTACTGAGGAATAAGTATCTTAAGAGTAAACCATCAGGACAAGTCTATAAGAAACAAGGGGATTCTCAATTATGGATGGGTTTGATGGGTGCGAAAAAGAATTTTCTTAAACTTGGGAGATTTACGGTGCATTTAGGTCAACAACTAGATTCTGGGAGGATACATGGTTTGAAAACCGTATGATAAAACCAGTATCCAAACTTGTATAATATAGTTTGAAAGAAACATGCCACGGTTGCAGAAGTCTTTAATGCAACACCTCTTAATATATCATTTAGAAGATCATTAATGGGATCCAAGCTATTAGAATGGCATAACCTAGTGGGTAGAATAGTAGATGTAAATCTTCATGAAGGAAGAGATGCGTTTATTTCCTCTCTTCTCAAGAATGGTTTATTTTCACTCAAATCCATGTATAATCATCTTGTCAGTACTAGTATTAAAGTTACATAAGAAATTTGGCATTTGAGAATACCGCTTAAAATTAAGATCTTCATGTGGTACTTAAAGAAAGGGGTAATCAATAATCTCGTGAGAAGAAATTGGAATGGAGACAAATACTGCAACTTTTGTAGTTCGGAGGCATTCATTAACCATCTCTTCTTCAGATGCAATTATGCTAAATTTCTATGACGTGCTGTTTATATAGTATTTGGTATCTCCCCACTAGAAAATATGAATGATCTGTTCTACGATTGGGCTAGTCAAGGGGGTGCAAACCAAATCTATACTTGTTGACGGGGGCGCATCTTTTTGTTGGGCAATATGGTTGACTAGAAATGAAGTGGTTTTTGACAAATCCCGACAATTTTTTTTTGCAGGTACTATCCAGCGCGACGTACTAGCTCCGATTTTTGGCCAAATTGCAGCGAAGTGAAAACGATAGGGAGTTCTTCATCTCGGCATGTCAGTCCTTCGAGATGGCGGCACTTCGTTTCTTTAGTTCAAATGGATGGTCCTTTAATTTGAGAATTAGATTTTGAGCCAGATTTTATCCATTATCTAAAAAAAAAGTTGAAATTGCTACTTTTCTTCAAGGTGTTGGTACCGTGGAACGTTTTACTTCTTCTATGCATAGACTGCATATTGTGCTTTTGAATGTATACTCTTTGACCTGATAGATGTACCCTCTTACTGTGAGAAGTAAAAGAATTTTTGAAGAGCAATGCATGATTGATGCATAACCTGTCTCAAGTTTGGAAGTCTGCTTGCCCTATGTTGCGCATCCACCTGTGAATGATAGGCCAGTCACAACAATGGGCCCATCTGCTTCTGGTTTTCTTGGATCGGTATCCGCTTTGAGCAGTATTACTCTATCCTTCTATCAACTGTTAAAAAAGTGCTATTGAAGTGAAAATCTGCATTTCACTGAGTCCAATTTTAACTGATTGTTTCCCCATTTGGTGATTTTTTAATACACACACACACAACAAATACGGCATCAACCAAACTACAAACGAATGGTATTCGCCACCCTCACCTCTCTCACACACACCATCATTCTCATCGTTATTAAGTTTGGGAGAAAATTCAGTGCTCCCGCGTGTTGAGGTGCTACAGTGGTACCATTTACAAAAAATACCTCTAAAAAGATTTAAAACTTAAACATGTAATTTATGCACAAATTGAGCTTGAAACAAAAATTATGCAAGGAGAAATAAAAGCACTCTTGTATGTAATGTTTATTGTTTTAGTTTTGTAAATGAAACTTCTCTAACTCTGATCAAATTTACAAAAGAATATAACAAAATTTACAATATTAAATTAGTACAATTAAATTCATCACAATAAAATATATCTTAATAGTGCATTTATATTTATATGGTATTGTAGATGTTAATATATTTTTTTTAAGTTGGAAAGAGCTAGAGAAATTTAAAAGCATATAAAACAAAGGTCCGTTTAGGAGGGCTTTTACCGGCTCCGATTTCACCTGTTTACACAAACCAAGACAAATTAAAATGAAAGCTGGGTGAAGCCTTTCTTAGGAGAAGCCATTTTGAACGATCGTTAAAACGATCTACATTTTGAAACGGAAGTTGTAAATACTGAGTGCAAAGTTAGGTGCTGGTTGTGTGCCTAATATTTAGACATTTTTACCAAACTACACCTTTTGAAGACAGCTCTCAGCATGATTCTTCCGGCAAGCTGGTCCCATAATTCGTCAGATGCAATTACCTACGAAGTAAGTTATATGCGATCGATCAACATCAGCACAAGTTGGCTTGCTTCCGTTCTTTGGCAAATGGCAACCACGTCGAACAATCAAGCAACTTATGGGATTAATTTTAGTAATAACAAATGTTCACAAGAGATTGCACATTTTCAAAATTTCTAATGTGCCAAGCTAGGCCCCCCTTTTAACTTGCAAATTGTAGGATCCTTGGCCTAGGGATTGTTACAATCTGGGACTTGTTTGCTTCATGGAGATTGTAACAACCTGTAAGCTACAATCCCGATATGCAAAGCTAAATTAAGCAAAGCCTTGCCTTTGCGGCACAGAAAGAGCATAAACTCTCCCAAGGGTGGTCTTTCATAAGTTTGGTGGGGCTGTGAAAATGACAAACAATAGTTTGGGGATTTGTGAGTACTCTGGAACCAAATGTTAATAGGTTAGTGAAATTTACTCAATTATATGTCGCATGAGATCCCTTCCCCTCCCCTCCTTTGTCCTAACCCAACACCATGTAACCTGATTACCTTTCTTTTTTGGCCTTTGTCGTGACCCAACCCCATGCAATTTGATTACCCTTTTTGCTAATTAATTCTTTTGCCTTAGATTTTTTTTTTCTACCAAAGGTGTGCCTACCGCACACGGCACACGGGCACAGCCACGTCAACACGGGTCGGGTTCGGTGTGCCTAGCGAGGCACTATTATTATTAATTAATTCTACTAATTGGATTTATAAAAGCATAAACATAGATCACAATGCATCACAATATGGTAAATCCGTAAGTCATCCGAGTATTATGAACCGTTGGGTGTAAGATCCAGTAGCACAGGTCTAAGAGGGTGTTTGATTCCTTAGTTAAAGTTTAGTCCGTGTCATATCGAATCTTCAAAGGCTAATTAGAAGAACTAAATATAAGTTAACTAAATATGGATTAATTATAAAACTAGTTACACATATGGAGGCTAAACAGCGAGACAAATCTATTAAGCCCTAATTAATTCATCATTAGCAAATGGTTACTGTAGCAGAACATTGCCAAATCATGGACTAATTAGGCTTAATAGATTCGTCTCGCCGTTTAGCCTCCATCTGTGCAATTGGTTTTGTAAATAGTCTGTGTTTAATACTTCTAATTAGTATTAAACATTTAGTGTGACAGGTGCTAAAGTTCAGGTATGGGAACCAAACACCCTCTTAGTTTTACAACATCAGCATCAACCTTAACTGTAGCAAGAACTACTTATTACAACGACCGCCTCTTAGCGCGAGGACGAGGTGGTGACAGAACCGGCCGTGACATTGCTCTCCCGCACGGTCTTGCCATCGGCGAGCTGCTTGTCCTCGAAGATGAGCCGCTGCTGCTGGGGCGGGATGCCCTCCTTCTTCTGGACGCACTCCTTGATCCTGCCCATGGGATCCGTGGGCTCCACGTCCACGTCGATAACCCTGCCCTTGAGCGTCTTGACCTTGATCCTCGAGGCGGCGACGACCTCCTCGTCCACCGTCATCAGCCCGTTCGGCTGAGCTAAAACAGCCGGTTGGGCTTTTCAGCCCAGCCATTCGGCTGGTCCAGTGAAGCCGTTCGATCGGCTAATGGCACCAACGTGAGACGCGCCATTTTGCTTCCTATCCCCTCCAGTCCTTATCCATTCGCCTCCCTCTCACCCGGTCGCTCGCTCTCGCCCCCGATCCGCCGCCGTCACTCCCTCCGCTCGCCCGCTCCCGCGCTCTCGCCCGCTCTCCGCCGCCGTCGGTCCGTCGCCTCGCCCGCTCCCTCGCGCTCGGCCACTCTACGCCGCAGCTCCCAAATCTCGCCCGCTCACTCGCGCCTGCCCGCCCTTCGCCGCCGTCGCTCCCAGATCTCGCCGCTCCCTCGCGCTCGCCCGCTCTCCGCCGCCATCGCTCCCTCGACTCGCCCGCTCCCTCGTGCTCGCCGGCGCTCCGCCGCCGTCGCTCCCAAATCTTGCCCACTCTCTGCCGCCGTTGGTCCCTCGTGCTCCGTCCCCGGCGGCCGCCTCCCTGCGTCGGTCAAGCGGCACAAGGGGTACAATCACCACGGGAGGCCTCTTCCTCGCCGGCGGCGAACTATTCCGCCCCACCGCATCGCCGCCACACCAGGGGTGAACGCCGCCGCCAGGGATCCAGGTCGCCGCCCAGCACGGCAGCCGGGATCCGAGCTCTCTGCCACCGCGGCCTTAACCGTGCCCCCTCCCCCCCACCCCCCACCCCCCGGCCGCCTGCCAACTAGAGGTGGAGGAGGTCACCCTAGTACACCTCCTGTAGCCGCAAAGTGTTTACCCGCCTCCGTTTGTTGGTCAAGCGCAATTGTTGGTAGCAAAAGGGGTGCATCTGCTGAACCTGAGTTCATTTTCCACTATTTTTGCAGGTTCATGGTTGACATTCAGTTAGTTGGGCCAACAAATTCTTTATTTGCTTCTGGTAACTCCTGTCTTCCTTAATGTAGAGCCCTTACTCTTGTGTGGCTTCCTGAAGATGCTTTACTGTTGCATTGCCTGTGATTATGAACCATGATTCCTGCGTTCAACAAAAGCCACATGCCTGTGAAGCTGTGGCTGCTTGGCTGTTCTGTGCATTAGCATTGTAAATTGTTAGCTTTCTGTTGCTACTTGGGTACACATGCTTCATTTTTTACTGTGATGTTGTACTACAAAAAATTTGCCATACATATATGAGCTCATAACTGGTAAACCATGACAAATAGACATCCATGACATTTTTGCTCATACTACAAACCATGAGCATCTAATCTCTGTTTACTGATCTCTTTTTTTTGTTGAGTTATTGGTTTCATTACGATGTCTTATTTCTTCTGTTGTCCTGTGGTTCATTCAAACTGTTGTTATAATTCTAGTTGGTTGAAACTTACCTGGTTGTGTCCATGTTCATGATGTTATCACTTGTGTGCATTGTGCTTGCAGCATGTTCTTCAGCTGAAATGTGCAAACTTTTATACAACACAGTCAACATAAGTGATGTGTCTGTTTTTTTTTCCACCTTTCCAAGTGTCTACTACAAGCCTAGTAGCAGCCCACCCGCGACGAACTACCAACGGTGCCCACACTGGCATCGTCATCCACTTCTTCGTGCTCTCCCCCACCGGTCTATCTGTACAATTTCCGCCACAAACATGCCAAGACATCTGCTAAGGCAAGTAACATATCCATTACTGCTGAAATTGTATACTTGTATGCCTCCTGGTGTTCCGTACTTTGGTGTAATATAATTGCAGCTCCTCTCTACTTGGATGGCTTGCAGCCGTGCCAACTGGGATGAGGCCACGACGAAAATATTGCTGGACCTGTGCATTGCTGAGAAGAACCAATTCAATTGGAGTAACAGGTGCCTAACTAAGTTGGGATGGCAGCACGTGTACCGCAACTTCAAACAATAGACTGGTCTGAATTTGGGCAGCAAGCAGCTGCAGAACAAGCTGAACGCCCTGCGGAGAGCATTCCAGAGCTGGAAAGACTTGCAAGTCCAATCTGGTTTAGGCCGTGACAAAGAAACTGGTGGCTTGCTGCTGATTCCAGCTTTTGGGATGACGATGAAGGGGTACGTCCTTTGACAGTACCATAACTTATTGCTCATCTTATGCGTACCAATATATTTTTGTTACTGACATGTACTGTTCATCATTGCAGGAAACCAGTGCTGGTGCTACCCAGACGAGCTCTGCTAAGCCACCCCCGTTCCTCGACAAATTGTACATGTTGTACGGCTGTGACACCCAAGGTAGGGGCACCTTGCTGACGGCAGGAGGTATTCGTGAGGCGACACCTAGCATGGGGACTGAGGCTAATGCACATGACTTCTACCCGGATCCCATGGCTGCTAGTAGTGCTCGTAACTTGTCCAAAAGGCCAACCCGGGAAATCTCTGTTGACAGTCCTCCGAAAAAGAAAAGTGGCAGCTTGGAGGACTATGTCAGATAACTTTCTGAAACTGTGGCAACGAGGAGCCAGAAATGTGGCGACCGTGAGCAGGAGGAACTGGACCATGCAATGCAGCTTATAGAAGAAGATGGTATCAAGGAGGGGTCTGAGCTATACTATCAGGCACTTTATTTATGTAAGAATGCAGTGTATCGGAGGGCCTTCACGAAGATGAAAACGAAAGAGGGCCGACTGAATTGGATCCAATTCAATTGGGACAGGGAGAACAAGTAGAGTGATTGCAGCATGACTTTGTTTCATTCTAGTGATGTGTACTGATGGGTTGAAACAATAATGTTTGCTTATGTAACGTGTCCTGTGCCATTAACATTGTGTTATACTGCAATTTAATTTTTTTTTTCAAGTTCAATGTCGCCTATGATCTGTACTACATGACCACTTCTTTTTACTTGTGTCACAACGCTTGTCTTAATAGTGACGAGGAATTTTAATGTATGTTGTCATTGTGCCGTGAACAGGAAGGTGGGGAGGCCATTGGAGGCCCTCAGCAAGCGTCCCAGGAGGAGGATTGGTTACTTGTCTGGTGAACCTGAAAGAAAGGGAGGACGCTTGACAGGTTTGAAACAAATTCATCTGTAAATTGTGGTGCAACTAGTAATGTGTAGGCTTTGTTGATTGATCCCCCTCCGTTTGTGCATGCACAGGTTCATTCAAGTATGAGTAGTGCTGAGGAATCAAACACTGACACCGGCAGTGATTCCAGCTCCATTGTGTACTAGCTGGCGAGTGTAGCAGTAGTTGTAGCAGCATATGTGGAGGTGAACAAAAGGCCACCTCCTGTGGTGAACCTGCAAGTGGAGTTGCCATGCATGACCGGATGACAATGGGTTGAGCTCAATATGCGGGAAAGCTGGAGGTGCTACGACAATTTTCGTATGTATCCCGACGCGTTATTTTAGTTGCATGACATCTTGGTTAACAATCATGGGTTGCAATCGTCACAAGGGGTAGAATCTATTGAGGCTTTAGGTATGTTCGTCTGGGCTTGTGCGACATAACAGGCTTGTTGTCAAATTAGAGATAGATTTGAGCGGAGTTTGGACACAATTAGTAGGAAGATGGCGCATGTGGCAGATGTAATGTTTTCATTTGCCTAGACGGTAATCGCTCCAAAGGATCCTACGTACTCCAAGGTTAATCATAGGCTGAACCAATATGCACCGTTCTTTGATGGGTGTATAGGTGCTCTAGATGGAACCCACATTCCCGTACAGGTCGGGCGTGAGTCCCGTTTGGATTTCATTAATAGAAAAGGGTAGACAAGCTTTAATGTGTTAGCGATAGTGGATATGGACATGCGGTTCACGTATGTAGGAGCGGGGAGGGTAGGGTCTAGTCATGACATGTCGGTGTTGCGGGAGTGTATGGAGACACCGAACTACCCGCATCCACCTCCAGGTATGGTACTTGCCTAATTACGCACATGACACAACAATTGTAAAAGTTGGTGCACTAATGTGGTGAGTATGTTTGATGTTCTGTAGGAAGATATTATTTGGTGGACTCGGTTACGCAGTTCGTGAAGGCTATCTGGGGCCGTATCGAAGTACCAGGTACCATTTGGAGGAATTCAGCAGAAGAGCGGCTGAAAGTTTGGAGGAGAAATTCAACTTCCACCATTCCAGTCTTCGCAATGTTGTCGAACAAGCTTTTGGCGTGCTCAAATCTAGGTGGCATATTTTGCGGCAAGTTCCATTCTATGATCGAGAGAGGCAAACGGAGATCGTTATTGCTTGCTTCGCACTGCACAATTATTTGTTGGACCATGCCGATGCAAGTACTGCAGGTTCGAACATGACGCGAACTTCGGACTACGGGGTGTCCGCATGGGTCGCAGCAAATGCTACTCCTGATATGGCCAGTACAAGATTGGATCGCGGCAGGAATCTCTTTTATGTAGATGTATGCGTATATGTGTATGTTTGTGTTGTATGTAAGCAATTGGTGCACAATATATTATTGTGGTGTGTGGCTTATTGTGTACGTTAGTAGATTTAATACAGTGGGTTAAGTTTGCGCCAAAACATTGAATTTATTTGCTCCACAAATTTAAATTTGAAATGTATCAGCACAGCATTAGGAAAAACAGCCGCAAGAATCCTAGTAGCAGCGAGCAGCGGTGGCCAGCGCAGCCATGCTGCAAGCTGCCGAACGGGCTGCATGTCTACCGCGGGCTCGCCGTCGTCGACGCCGATCGCATTTAGCTTCTCCGCGAGCGCGCCGACCTCGTAGCCGGCCAGCTGCTTCCCGGCGAAGAACGCCGGGTTGCCGAACCTGCCCTGCATCTGCGCCATGACTACGATGCTGGGTTCGTCGGTCACGACGACGCCGGACGCCGGACGATCGATTCCTCTCAGACGTCTTCGCTGGCAAGTAGCTGCGTGTCACAACAAGAACAAGAACTCTTCTTCTCCAGCTTTGTTCCTCGTGGAGAGCTTGGGTTGGGTCGGCGGGTAGATGGCCCAAATGCGAATAATAATCGAATTAATAGCTTTATAAATTGAAAAAATACGATTACAAATCGCCCAAAACGATAATGCTCCTATAATATTCTACTCCTACATGCTAGCGGTGACGAACGCAGCCTAGTCACTGGCGTTGGGCCCCACGCAGGCCTTAGCCTCTGGGCTCCAGAGCCACTGCACCAAGAACTTCCTCCCCTTCCTGCCGTTCACATTCCAGCTCCTCCCCTGCTTGTCCACCGCCACCTTCCCGGCGTACCCGCCGCCGCCGCCCGTCCCGTACACCCCCTCGCAGAGGTCAGCGATCTCGGTGGGCGCGGTGGGGTCCTCCCCGGCGTACCACGCGTTGATGAGCGGGTTGGTGGCGAGCTCGGCCAGCTCGTGCGCGATGACGCTGACCATGCCGTCGACGCCCGCGTCGCCGTTGGGCGGGCGCAGCGCCGCCATGCCGCTCCGGGACATGTAGGACGGCAGCGCGAACGGGTAGGCGCAGACGTCGGCGCAGCGCCCCCCGCTGTGTCCGACCCACGCGTAGGGGAGCGTGTGGCCGACGAGCGACGGGAAGGTGAAGTAGTGGAAGCCGCAGACGGCGCGGCAGAAGTCCTGGACGCCGACGCCGGGCGCCGTGAGCACGAGGTAGGCGCCGCCGCGGGTGTCCGCGGGGAGGTGGCCCGCGGCGACGGTCGAGGCGAGCACCCGCTGGATGTCGAGGCGGGAGAGCGAGCGGCCGAGCGAGGCGGACTCGTCGGCGGCCTCCCCCGCGAGCGCGACGCGTCGGGTGACGTTGGCGAGGGTCTGGTCGGCGTAGAGCGCGGCGGTGGCCCACCAGTCCGCAACGGAGGGCCGCGGCGGGGACGGGTCGGAGATGGAGAGGAGGAAGTCGCGGACCGGGGCCTGGTGCGCGGGGTCCCAGCGCCCGTACCAGAGCACGTAGAGGCGGAGCGGCGCGGCGGAGAGGACGGGGCCCATGTGGTACCGGAGGTCCACCAGGTCGGAGCTGCCCTCGTACTTCTTGGACGCGCCGAGGAGCGGGTCGCCGCCGCGGCCGTGAGGGTACGGCGTGGCCGCCATCGCTGTGAAGAGAATGCCAGGGAGCAAGAGGAGGACGGCGGCGGCGAGCGCCATTCCGACCTGTCTGAGCGCTCAGGTGCTTGTGTTACTGTGACTGTGAGTGAGTGAAGAGAGAGAGGAGCATGCGGCGAGTGTTATAAAGGAGGGGAGAGCTAGCGCCTAGCGGTGGTGGGAGGCAGGATGGCAGGGTGGGCTGGCAACTGGCACCGATGGGATTGGAGGTGGAAGCTGGAGACAGCTGCTTGCATGCAATCGCGCGGTTGCTGAGTGAGGCCGGCGCATGGACGCCTGAGAGAGTGACTGAGGGGAGAGTGATGCCGTGGCCCGTGAGTTGGTGGCGGAGTCATGCCTGAACAATGGGCAGCGAGGTATGGATACGTCACGCACGAAGAAGCCCTTCACAAATTCAAACCAACTTGATCTCGAATGAACAAAACTGGGCGAAATTCGAATTGTTTGGAAAAATTTCGTCGATTTCGTTGGGTTATTTACCAGTGCTATCTCGAGCTCTCAACAGGGTTCTCCCGGTGACCGGCCGGCAGAGATTTTCCCCGCTACTCGCGAGCAACTGATGATCGATGAACGAAACTGAGAAGGAATAGTGGTCAGGAATGTTTTCTGCGGTGCACCTGATTCAGTGAACCGGGTCCAGCTGGGGCGCGTGCTCATTTGCTGCTACAGGGTTTCGCCACTGTCCAGGAAAGCGACGAAGGAGAGGAGGGCCGAGGGCGTGTCCTCTGCCCTGAGTCCGATCCAGAGGTGTGGGACAGCGGCCGGCAGGGCACCGTACCCTCGCATGGACCATGGAGGTGGTTGGCTGCGTTCATTGCAAGATCAGGATGATCGCAGCTAGCTGCATTGCACCGCGGTACAAGGATCCTTCCGTGTAGCGCAGGCGCAAAGCACATGCGAGATATTTTGCTCTGTTGCTTCCCGCAAGCGCAGCTGCTTTTTGTTCGAACTCCTCAGGTGGTCGCGGTCCTTCCCGTTATGGTTTGCCCGTCTCGCGGACGCGTTTCGATTCAACGAACAGGCTTACAGTTGCTCCGCAGGGCAGACGTGTACCCACGTACCCCAACAGTACTTTTTTTTTACACGTACGCACACTTACCACTGCAAACACAAGTACGAAATCCTATGAGCACCTCCGAAACATTGGGCCGGCAAATCCTCGAGATTGACGAAGTCACCACTGACACCTCGCTATCGACGGACATATCACCTACCACTGAAAGAATAGCGCGTGTTAAATCCTAGAATAAATTCATAAAAATATGAGCACCAGTACCGAGTAGAGGACTCGAACTTTGGTGGGCAGGTTCCATCACAAGAAATCTTACCAGTTGAGCAAGTGTTTCTAACTTCAGAAGTGTTAAAGCACATAGACGTCCGATAAGAGTACTGCTCTATCGAACACTTTCAAGGTCGTTAGATATGAATCAAATGGATATGCTTTGTTCCACGTAACTACATGCTTGTAAAGTCATGGTGTTAATAAAGGCCGCATCTGCATCGTTGGCTCCCACAAGCTGTCGCTCCGAGACTCCACCAGTGTCATGAGAGTAACTTTGCACATGGCTCATCTGTGGGCAAAGAGAGGCCACATTAGAAGGCAAAAAAAAAGGAAAAAAAGTTGCAATATCTTAAAACAACTACGTACCGGACAGACACAGAATCAGGAACTTCATCTGCGGGTAGAGTGAGAATCTTTTGAGTTGTGCGGGCCGGGAGGTGTTGATCAAGGCAACTGCACAGGTGGTGCCGACCTTCTATATGAGCTGTTTTAGATTGCCGGCACCAATTTGTTAGAAGATGACAACTTACATCTCCAATTATTGGTGGGGTAGCTCTATGGACGATATAAGATCCATTGATTAAGGTGGAACGAGCTTACTGACCTCAAGGAAGAAGGTGGCATGGGCTATAGTGTGGCGGATCCACCTCGGATTAACCTAATTAAGGCACGGTTAAGTCGCCTAACATGCGACAATCGGCCTTAATCATGCTAACTCGAGATGCCGTCGGATTTCCTCCGATTTAACCACTTTGACAGG
The DNA here is from genome assembly GCF_000263155.2 of Setaria italica. Taxonomy (NCBI): domain Eukaryota; kingdom Viridiplantae; phylum Streptophyta; class Magnoliopsida; order Poales; family Poaceae; genus Setaria; species Setaria italica. The sequence continues at coordinate 40,055,572 of NC_028458.1, forward strand.
ACCGAGTTTAGCAAAGTCCACACGAAGGTGAACAGTTCCAGAGAATACAACAAGCCTACTGAGTTAAACAAATTGACCATTTAGTTCAATAACAAAACAACATTAGAGTTTTACAAGGTTCAAACGAAACAGACAGAAGGCAAAAACGAGCGGAAGCTACTTCGTTGGGGTCGGACGTCCTTGGTGAGGCCTGCCAAGACGTTAGTGATCCCTCTCCTCGCTGTCCGAGGAGGGATCCCACTCGACCGTCCGACCCGGAGGGAGTTGGGGCGTCCAAGTGCCAACAGGAGAGGACTCGGGAGCAGCAACTTCACCTGAAAAAGAAGAGTCACAAAAAGGCTGAGCTACTAAGCTCAACAAGACTAAACCGACCGGGAGAGTAACTACTCCACCACTTCTAGACATGCAAGGCTCTTTGGCTGAGGGGTTTGTTTGCCAAGAAGCACTAAGTAGATCCTTATTTTCAAGTTTTAGCTCAGATTCTAGGTTGATTAACCGGTCTAAGTTAGCACTTACTCTAAGCAAACATAGAACCAACCAAGGGTGTGTATATATATATATATATATCATCAAGACCATGTCATCATTATATTTCTTTCTTACTCAGGGTAGCATAGCGATCAAGCAGTCTCAAACTGTGAGAGGCAGACGAATCGATTCGAGTTCTTTAACCATGCATAGGGAACCTAACCTCACGACATCCGCGCACCACCAAGGGTCGCTTCCTGTGTCGGCCTTCCCCATCAATTTCCTAACCCGTGTCGGGCCCATTTCCTTTGGTGCAATATTCCACAAACCCGGCCTCTGCCGTTCTGTGACCACAATTGCCACCACGTGCGGCCGCAGGGGAAACTCCATTCCAAGGACAATGGGGCGACCGCTCACGTCTAGGTTCAATCTGGTACTCGGCTTCCTCATCACATAATAAGTATGAGGTTAGTACTTTCGAACACTTGATCACGAACACCACCACTGTCGGGCCTTAACAAGTTCCATAGACTGACGGGGCGATCAGCCGACCACCAAAGAGTTAACCATAACCCTGCCCCGTCCATCGTCCTTATAGTTGTAACAGAAAGGAAACAACCAACTCCTACAACTCGCGAGTGACAGGAGATCACTCGGCTTTTACCGCTTCCTATTTAAGCATAGCAAATACTCGGTCCAACAGCTAGTGTTCAGATCAGGGAGCTAAGTCATGCATCTACGGTTTCAAGCAATTCCTATACGTAATGCACAAACAAGATGAAGAAGACATGCGCAAGTTTGGGAAAAACTGGGTTCATGCTCCAAGGCTTGCCTTCGAACGAGGAGGAGGGAAGCTGCTCTCCTTCTTGGGCGGCTTCGACTTCTGGAAGCGGGAGCTCGGTTGCAGCTTCGTCTTCCGGCGCCGGGTGCAGCTCGTAGAAACCGTCAGCGAGACACAGCTCTACACGAATGCAATGCAAGAGTTAGCATTTAGACGGTTATTTCAACAGCAACACTTGCAAGTTTTAGCCCAGAGACTGGTAGCAAGGCTATGGAAAAAGGTGGGGAAGTTCGCTTGGGTTGGAGAAGAACAAGGTAAAAGGATCGGATAGAAGGAAACTTATGATCTGACCCTTAGACTAGAGGAATAGATGTGCTGTGGGTCCTCAGACTTATCGTAGAGAAGTCCCTAAATCTTTACACATATACCCTCGGGTCTAGGAAAAGGATACAGCCGAGCCCTCGGGCGAGGCGGAGAAAGGGTCGGTGAAACAGACAGGGTCGGGCGAGACGGAAAAAAAAGGGGTCAATCGAACGGAAGGGGTCGGACGAGGCGGACAAGGGGTCGGCAGCTTACCTTCGGTTCACAGGTGAAGCTTGGGGTCGGGAAGGAGCAGACTTGGGCGGAGAAACTAGAGCACTAAGACTGGGCAGGCGATGCCCGGCGGTGCTCCGGTGGTGGCGGCGGCGCTTCTTGTGGAAACAAGCAAGCTCTTGCGCAGCGCGGAGGAGCAAGCGGCTGGGTGGATTGGAAGGGCGGGCGTGAAGCGGAGAGGAGAGTTCCTCAAGGACTTAGGCTGCAGCGCTTTGAGCACGAAATAGAGGAACGTCAACAAGGCAGCAATGGCGAAGGGGACTCCGGCGGAGCTCTGGCATTCCCTTTTATAGCTGCGCGGAAGAGAGAAGGTTGGAGCGGCACAAAGACCGGGAAGAAGCGATCGAGTGCTCGGCCAGGGCGGAGATTGAGCAGCGGGGCGGCGGAGCAGGACTTCGGGGACGACATCGTCGGCCATTGGGCACCAGAGACGGGGTGGCGCAGGCGCGGTTTTGCCGGTGGTTTCAGATTTGGCGGAGGCGGGTGTCGTCGTGCGGTGGATCTGATGGAAGTGACCGGGGAAACGGCGCTAGAAGCGAGGGCGCACAGGTGAGAAGGCAGGCGGCTGCGGTCGCGCGGGCGAGCGTGAAGCAACAGACTGTCGGGGGCACAGCTCTGACAGGGCGGAAAAGGAGCTGTCGCGGCCGGGGTCGGGGTTGGCGGAGGAGGAATCGTCGCGTAGCGCATCTGGGGTGGCACGACGGTGGAGAGGCGGCGGGGGAAAGCCGGGAGGCATCGGGCTCCGCAGCCGGGGGTCCGGCGAGGTGATGATGGGCGCAAGCCGTGAGGCGCGGCAGAAAGGGTTGCAGAGGGCTTCCGCTGCGATTGGGGAAGGGGGCGCGAGAATCCATCCGGTCGCGGCCGGCGACGGGGCGGAGCGGCGGGGGTCGGAGAAGTTGAGCCACGCGACGGAGAAGCTCTGAAGCGGGCATGCCACTCGAGTTTGTCTGTCTCGGGAGGTCTGGGGAAAAGATCTTGTGGGTCCACCGGTTAGTCTCGGTTGGTCCACTGCTTAGATTGAGAGAGAGACACTACGGGAAGACTTAGAAGGATCCAGCGGTAGGGGTTGGGGGTCGGGATTTAGGAACCGGCAGAAAAGGGTCGGATTGGGGGGGGGGTCTTTAGGGGTCGGAGCTGGGAACCAGCGGAGAGGGGTCGGATTCCCAGGGGTCGGGATCAGACTGGAGGTTGAGCACTTAAACTCGGGAAAGCTGGGACTGGGGGATCAGGGACTCGGATTAAGCTTAACTCGAGAGATTTGGGGTCAGTTGTTACATATAGAGACATGGCCTGTTTAATCAAGCCATGTTAATCAGGCCATGTTAGGGAAACAAGGATGGAGGCTCTTAACTCGTCCTGAGGTGCTATGCTCAAGGGTCTTAAAGGGGAAATACTACCCAAATTCTGATTTCCTTGCAGCATCCAGAATGAGGAAGAGTTTTGAGGCGTGGAGAGTGATACTGCATGGCAAGGATGTTCTAAAAAGAGGTGTTATTAAGCGAATTGGCCCGAGATTTTTGGTGAATATTTGGGAGGATAACTGGATCCATGGGACAACTTCAATGAAACCATTGGTTCGACTACCGGGAGCAATGGTTAATATGGTGGATGAGTTATTTGATCCAAGTGGTAGACAATGGAATGAGCCGCTGATTCGAAGCTCCTTTGTATGTGTAGATGCTAATGAGATTTTGAAAATTCAACCAAGCCGCACGATGGATGTCGATGTGCTTGCCTAGGCATATGAAAGATCTAGCAACTATTCAGTTCGATCGGCGGACCAATTGCTTAAGAAGGAGTCATGACTAGTACATGATGCACATGGTGTGGGGGGCATGTCAAGCAATGGGCAATGGTGGAAGGTGCTTGAAAAGCTCAAGGTTCCACCAAAGGTGCGGATCTTCTGGTGGCGTGTGATCAATGGGTTTCTCCCATCGAAAGCAGAGTTGAGAAGAAGGCACATCATTGAGGAAACTCATTGTGAGGCCTGCGGGAATCCGTTGTAGAACTTGTTTCCTATTATTGTCGATTGCCCATAGGCTCGTCGGTTTTGGGCGGCGGCACAAGATGCCACTAGAAGGAAGCTCCCGGAGCTGCATCCGGAGTCCTGGGCAAAAGACTTATTGGTCGGCAAGGTATGCTCTTGGGAGGATGCGACGCTATTTATGTGTGGTGGATGGTCACGTGGACCAACCGAAATGGCCGTGATCATGGAAGGAGTCGCTGGAATCTGAAGGCGGCGATGAAGCATGTTGCCAACATGGTGGAGGACCTAGTGTGCCTGGGAGCAATGGGAGTGCGGAGTAACCACAGAGCACAGGAGAGCTGGCATGCACCTAAGGAAGGTTGGGTGAAGGTTAATTCAGATGGCGCTTTTGAGGCTTGGACAGGGGTTGGATCGGGAGCAACGGTTGTGCCTGATCACCTTGGCTAGGTGCAGGCGGCGCAAGCGCGCTAGCAGGGCCAAGTGGATGACGCCCTGATGGCAGAGGCATTGGCAGCACGGGATGGACTAGAGCTCTCACATGAACTGGGTTACATGCGGGTGATCCTGGAGGTGGATAACTCCATGCTGGTGAATGCACTGAAGGAGATGATGGTGGACAGGTCGCAGATTGTTGGTCTCTGGCATGACATTAGAGAGCTTAGTAGATTGTTTTCTTCTTTTCAAGTGTGCTGAGTTTGGCAGGACGCGAATCATCTAGCTGATAGTTGTTCAAAGTTTCCCTCTGTCGATGCCCTTGTGCATGTCTGGTGTCGTTGCCTACCGTCTTAGCTGATGGAGGTAGCGGCCAAAGATTGTAATACTCTACCTCTAAATGAATGAAAGCTCTCGGTTTTCCTTAAAAAAAAGAACTTTACTAGCTGAGATAAGTGTTTCTAACTTCAGAAGTGTTAAAGCACATGGACATTCAATAAAAGTAGTGCTTCATCGGATAGTTCCAAGGTCGTTAGATATGAATCAAATGGACATGCTTTGTTCCATGTAACTACCGAAGTCATGGTGTTAATAAAGACCGCATATGCATTGTTGGCTCCCACAAGCCGTCACTCCGAGACTCCACCAAGCGTCATGAGAGTAACTTTGCACATGGCTCATCTGCAGGCATGGAGAGGCCACACGAGAAGGCAACAAAAAAGGAAAAAAAAAGTTGCAATACCTGAAAATAACTTATGCAACGCCACAATTTAAAAGTAACAACATAAAATCAATCATGCAACATCAACCAGTAAACCCGATGAAACATCTCAAATCACCTCGTGCAACATCAAAAAGGGCAAAATTTGCTGCGGGACACTGTGATAACATCGAATTGGCTAGTGCACACCGAAAACACTCAAATTGGCCGAGTACCATTACGAAATCACGGTTCTTAGCTATAGCACACCTCAGAGATTATAATACTCATTTTTCTAATTTGAGGAGAGAGAAGGTGATGGAATTGTCCTTTTTTGCCCTCATCTTCAACCTCCACCTCGCATTCTCTATTCTTCCCATCACCGGCAAGGTTCGGCATCATCAGCGCAGGGCGACGGTCAGGTTGGATCAAGGGTGTCGAGCCATGCGCGCGGTTGTGGCGGGTTAGTTCGTGGACGCAGATCCTTCTTCGAGATTAAGCTCGTGCACACGTGGTATGGACAGCGGTGGCACTGGATGCCCGTCTTACTGGAGCTCCGGCAAGCAGGGATTACAGGGGACTTGCGAAATTGGGAGAGAAGTGTGTGACGGCTACATTTTGGGGTACCTCTAGCGCTCATCGAGCTAGCGGTGGTGGCGACAATTGGAGCCACTGCCTGGGGTTTGCTTGCAGATCATACGTGTTGTGCCGACCCATACCTCCCCACCTGATTGCCCATGTATGTGTCGAGTGCCTGTGCTGATCCTCAGTTAGGTGCTACGTTGCCCCTGTGTCGTGTGGCTTTATAAGGACCAAACACTTCATCATCTCCAGCAGCGTTGAAGCAAGATTTGGAGTAAGAGGCAGAGGAGATAAGAGAGACAGAGGTTGAAGATGAGGGTAAAAAGGTCAATTCCCACCTTCTCTCTTCTCAAACTACACATATGAGTATTATAGTCGGTGCGGTGTATTAATCTAAGAATCATGATTTCATAATGGTAAACCCCCTTTCCCCCCCGGCCCCCAATTCTGGGCCTATTCAAGCACCTGCCAAGTGTGAGTTTAGGTGGGAATTCTTTGGAATCTTGAGTAACAAATTTCTTCAAAAAAAACCCATGTGCTTTATTAGTACAGAAGATAGATGAAAAGAAAACTTTAAGCTATAAACACTTAGAAAGAGTGACGTTAGCAACACGCTCGTAGCTTTTCCAAAACCAATGTACTTTTTTAAATACCTAAACATGAATCAACTTTGGCTATTGGATATCCAGCAAAACACGAAGGAAACTTGCTAATGTATATTCAAACTTGGTGGTCATTTGTTACAACACTTGGGCCATAGTTGAAAGTGTGCATCTAGGCCCTAGTGAGCTTTGATGAATTGAATGACACCACGATTCTAATATGATGGGAACTAGGGTGCTCGATCTTCTGTCATGTAAGGATAACTCTTGATTTGATGGAGAAACAACACAAACGATTCGGCTTTCGATCAGCAAGACTCGAACCCTGCAATCAAAGCACCACTTCTCCTATGGTTATCAACCGGGCAGGCCATGAAGGTTAATCCCTGCCTGTGAATCGAAGAACACAATCAAGAACAAGATATGTAGATGCAATCTGAATATTGCTAATAATATGAAGAATACGAGTTAGGGTCTCACAACTCGATAAATGGCGAAATTGTTCAAAGATAGATTAATTTAAGCAAAACCCCGAACGTCTAGGGCGGCAGCTACTGAGTTTATAGAGCCAAGAGGTGGTGGTCAAGGGGGAGGACGACCTAGGGCATCCTTCGTGCATTACAACAACTTGGTCCTAGGTCCCAATAAAATTACACAGCCTGAGGCCCGATAAAAGGTGATGCAGCACCCTTGAAGATTATGTATGCCCACTTATTATTTCAACAATCTCTGTGGACTCAGAAGGAATTTTGATATGAGACCAGTGCTATTGGAAAATGTGTCATCTCAGCTTTCCATGCATACATAGAACGTAAAAAATGGAGTCGGTATGAGATCTGGGCGACGAATTCAGCACGGGTTGCTTCTGAATTCCGAGATGAACTTGCTATGTGTTGGGCCTCCAACTTGACTTGGACAACCTTTGATGGACATTTCCGCCTCGATGCCTTTCTTTAAGCATTTTTTGGTCCTTTCCATAGTTTCTCATCATGATGAACTTGTTGAGCACATGAGCAGGAATAAATATGAATGATGGATATTTGTCCAAGCAAATTCAATGGAATTAATATACGATGAGCTCATGTGATGAGAAAAATAAGTATGGTTGTTGGCGCAAAAAATTGGTTGAAGATCCCTTGCGCGCCACACATAAAGGCCTAGGAGATCTGCTTAGCTCCGGTGCAGGTCTTTATCTTCTTGAGGTTTGAGCGTGCCAGTCAATTTGATCCTGCCACTAACAAGATATGCAATGATGTTGTATCAGTGAGTTAATAGAATCACAATGCTAATTCGATACAACACTTAGACAAACAAAATATATGATGATTCATCAGCTAGATGATAGAATTGTAGAGAGCCAATAAACCAATGGCTAATGCTAGAACTTTATTGTTTGGACACATATTAGCCGATGCTAATAACCAGATAACTCATCGGCTAGCAGTCTGATTCAACCATGTTGAATGATCGTGGATGTAGGTTATCAACTTATGAAGCCGAATCATGCATATTAAATAAACACATGATGAGCATAAACCATCAGACAGTAGTATGATGATCGTTGGGTGATTATCGAGCGAATAAATTATCATAAATAGAACCAACAAGCTGATAACAATTAACCTGCCATCTCTATCAATCGGATCAAACCTAATTGAGACAACGTTGACAGCAGGGTGATAGATTAATGGCTACATGATGATGAATCTAGATGTGATAAGATAAAAGCATGGTAAAAGCTCAACAAAGGCCAAGATAAAGAAACTATTAGCTGACGAAAAAGCACTATGTTGGATTTCTATTAATACGATGATTGAAGCAACACAACAAATTTAGAAGATAAAGTAATCGATAGATTTTAATCGAGGTAGGATAAATTTGATTCTATCAAATCTAACAGGAGGTCGAACGATGCAGCCTTACGAGATGGTGTGAGAATCGATAGCTGGTATGTAAACTAGATGAAATTAAAGCAATGCGCCATTAATCAAAGTCTAGAACACTCGATAAACGTGATGCTTACAAGCAAAATGGACATCGAGGCGATGAAACCCTATTCACCGAAGAAGTCGTCGAAAACTACATTACTCCTACTCCTAGGGTTTGGCCTTGAGCCAAGAGGAAAATTATATTGGATGTGTGATAGATCCCCTTTTATAATGGCTATGGGACATATTTATACCCTAGACAATCTAGAGTCTGATCAGCTTACTATAAGAGTTACGAAGGTACTTTACTAAATTACAATGGTCCATATCTATTACCTCCTATTACAGAAAAAGGAAAAAGATACAAATATCCCCTATTTAAGAGATTTTTTTTGTCTTGTACACCATCAGCCGATGTCTTTCCTTACTTCGGATTTTATTGGATAAACTGCCAAAATCCGGTGTCAACAATGGTCAATGGCATTGAGTACGTGACAAAGAAAACAAGCTAAAGTAGATGGATTAAAATGAGAATTGGAGATATGCATATTCAATGGTCTCATATTGAAAGATTGCTTGGAATAAAGCAAGTATAAAGGATTGGTGATTACATGTTAGACACAAATATTTGATCTGGATCAAGTATTAAAGTAAAATCAATATGGATGAGTGGTTTTCAAAAAAGTGGAGATATTGTGATGCAAGCAAGTGTGAGACTCAAGATGTTATTTGGTTAAAAGGTGTTGATCAAAGGTGTTATTGGAGGAACTAAGCAAGATAGAGGGCAAGCATGGTGAAGAAACAAGAAGTGGGATTGACACCAAGGGATCAAAAGACAAACAGAGGCCCATATTGGAAAGATCAACTCATTGATGTGCTTATGAAGAGAAGAAGGGTGACTTGCCATCTAGAATTGGACTTCATTTCATACAAGCTAATATATTGGTCCAAGTCACTTGCTCAAGGTTAAAGTGCTCAAAATAATGAGACAAAGTTGGACGCGGACCTCATGAAGATATATTGATCAAGTATGGCATGAATTAAAGTGTTGAAGCTCAAGTGGATGAAATTGAGTTTATATTTGATTGTGAGTATAGGTATATGGTATTATCAAGAAGGATGCATCACATGGTCATTTGACAAAGTCTCTGTGCTCAAGTATCCTAGTGAAGTGATGAGAGACACAAAGGCCGCACGTGCGCACATAATGAGCTATGCAATGGCAAAATTGGAACCCGGTTCAGTTTTGATAAATCAATTTTGGTAACACGTGTCTCTAATGGCTATCTGGTTTGAAAAACTAGAGGATCTGGTTTTGGGAAACTGGTGGTTTTGGTTTCTATTGATCTCTAACCGAAAGTATTTATACTCCACGTCCTCCCCTATTGCTAGCTGTTATTGCTGAGGTTGTTGGTGTGCTTCCTTCTAAGCTAAGCTAAAGCCAAGATAGCTCTCCCCAACCCCTCTTTAAGAGGTTGTGTGGTTATAGCAAGATCTATTGAGTTGGGTAGTAGAAAGGGGCCATTGTGAATATTAGAGAGCACATAAACCCTTAAGCACTATTTTGCCTTGTCAAGTTTCAAGTGAAGCGTTTGTTACTCTTGGAGATTTGCCTCATAGAAGTCTAGGCCTCGTCTAGGAGCTCCCAAGGTTGTGGTGAGTGCCGAGAGAGTTTGTACAGATTTTGCTTCACCTCCGCAAGGGAAGAAGCTATCTAGTGAAGTGGAGAAGCAGTTGAAAAAGTCCCGACTCGGTGGAAGGGAGTTGCAAAATACTCATACTCATATCCTATAGATTTGGAGATGTAAGATTCTCCTTTGGGTGAATCTGAACTTCAGTGAAACAAATCCGTGTGTCTCTTCGCTGTTTTGATCTTTACTCGGGTGTATTTGTGAAACAAGTTCATTGTTATATTTGTGAATTTGGTTGATCAACTTGGGTGTTTATGATTGTAGGAATTTTGTGAATCTGTTGAGAAACACCCTTTAGCTTACACCTCACGCTTGATTTAATCTCAAGCTCATTTGTGCTTTATTAGTTTGGGGGTTCACTCTGCCCGAGTCAAAACTGGAGGTTCCGGTTTTGGTACATGTTGTTTTGGGCACACTCCAGCCGTCGAATAGAACACGTGCCCTCATGTGTGGTGACGTGAGAAACTGCTCTTTTTGATCAATTTGAACTAGAAAACAAAACAAAATCTCTACTACTTAAAGGAAATCCATAAGAAATGGAGGAGCAACATAACTATTTTTATGAAGCATAAATAAAATAAATGTGGATGGAGCTTTTATGCCACTACTAAGTACGTGGAGATGGAGAATGGGATGGGTGATCTGGGATGATGCTAGTTAGGTGGGTGATCTAAGATCCTGAATATCAGATCATTTCATTGATGTTTTCTATGCAAAAGTCATAAGTGAAGGCATGTGTGGCTAGAATTGATGCTGCAGTGGACATCGAAATGAGCCATGCATTATTATCAAGAGAAGATTTACCCCATGATCCGCTCCTTGCGCGTCGTCCGTTGCGTGTGGTAGCCAACTGATTAAGATCACTTGGGAGTCTCCATCATATATAACATGTCTCTCCAGCATATCAAATTCAATCTATTTTTAACTGACATAAGCTTGTTTGTATATACTATATAGTGACATTATGCCTACATATTTCTATAGAAATTTCAAATTAAAAAGTATCTCGTATGACTTGGGGAATACAAATAAAATTGTAGTCATAAACACAATAGTATCACATTTTTCCATCTTGCAACTATGGTTTCATCTCCATTCTCCATTTTGCTTGATTTGGCATATCACTATCTTTGTCGAGCGCAAATTCTCAAAATCAAGATTCATATGTGAAGTTTTGAAATGGAGGAGATGGCTTGCTACACTAACTTTTCATTTAAGAGTTGCATGCTTCAGTTTTGATAGTATCTTCAATATTGTGCTTTAGATGTTCGGTAGTGTCATCTAGTATCATCTGTTAGTGTAATCTTAGTGTTGTACCTTCCAACTCAATGCTTTGCCACCTACATTGAGTTTGGGAGGGGGGCGTTAAGTGATGTATGTCAAGGTTAGTTTAGGTAGTTTATTATAGTCTAGAGCCTTCTTTCATGTAATATATTTGGCCCTTTGAGGCTATTGCAATACAATCAGATATTTCACAATTCACTCTCAACTTTCCGACTTGAGAGTTGATAGCAAACGTCAAGCTTGTGAGGTTGAGTTGAATTAGTTTATTTTATGAAGTTGCTACATAACAATTGGCATCATAACTTTATAGTCAATCCTTTGGACCTATAGCAGGTAAATTTCAACCACTTTTAGAAGTTTTACTGAGTGTTTAGAATCGAGTGATGGCGCAATACAATGAAAATAATTGTTTCATTCTGTATCTGATGATGATGATAGTGATAATGCGGATTGTTCCTTTGATGATCCTTTTATAGAGAATGGATTTGAAATTTAACAAACTAGACACTATTAGAAAAATAACTTTCCATTCCCCACATAGATACCAGCCAAATTTGGACCCGGTACTAATGCTACCATGTCTAAATTCGATAGCCCCCGAAGGTCTTTTAGTACCGGGTGGTAACAAAAACCGGTACTAAAAGTACGGCCCAACACTAATGCTCCCCAAGGTTGTAGTACCGGTTGGTATTACCAACCGCAACTAAAAGTCACCTTTAGTACCCGTTAGTGTTACCAACGAGTACTAAAGGGTGCACCACAGGATACTTCAAAAGAAAGCATTTGTTACCCTATCACATGTGTTGTGTAGATGAGATGGTAAGGAGGGTACACGCGTGGCAAGAGGTCCCGAGTCGAATCCCACGCATCAGGCATGCGCATATTTTGCATGAAAAATCGCATGAATTGTGACTCCCTGGAATTTAAAATATTTTTTAGCGCAAAACTAGTTAATGTTAACGTATCGACGAGTACTAAAGGATTGTTCTAGTATCGGGTGAGTGATCCGGTACTAAAGGTTGGGACTTCTAGTTCTGGATTTGCAGTACTAGATCCAAAACTGTGGGTTGGACCCGGTACTAATAGATTCTTTTCCAGTAGTGGGAGGTTCAGTGATTTAAGAAAGACACCTTTTTCAAGTTTGATTCGACCTCAAATTCTGGAATGATTCTGGTGCTGCAGAAGCTCGGCATTTTTGTTGGCAATCTACAAATCAAGCCACGAAAGGAGAATAGGAAATTAGCGACTCATTGTCCATGTATCATTTGCGATGACCACTCGATCTGCTGAGTTGGACACATCTGCTGCGTCCTCTTACTCCTATCGTATTATCTTTGATTTTGTTACTATCGGAGACTCGGTATTTGTATTCCATAAAAATGTCCTTTTCAGATGATGATGCTTAGAGGGATAATGCCTTCTTGATACTTTCTTTCAGATCAAGTTGTTTTTTTCATGGAAATGCACAAAATGGAAGCGCTTGTCACTCTCAACGCGGTAACACCTGATAAACTATTTGCAGTTGCCGATCTTCAGTTTTTTACCCAGTCAGGTACTAGTATTTGATTGCATTAGACTTTGCTGAAACTTTCAGCTTGAATAACCTAGGTCGATACATCCATGTTTGTAAATCAAATATTGAATTTATATTCATAGCTTTAGAACAAAAAAAATGCTTGGGTTGATCTTTTGGCTAGAATATGATCAAGAACTAAAGTTTGAATCATTTTCACAATGCCCTTCTTCCAGTTCGTTAAAAAAAAAACAATACCCTCCTTCCCCGTCTTAGTAACACTAAGAAACCAAAGTTTTTACCTAGCAGAACAAGGCATGTAACTAGTCGAGGCACGAAATTCATGAGAACAAAGCGATCAAAGAAAAGTTCAAGCCGGCCAAGGGCCAAGCATGATATATTTGTCCCTACTTCCTTCACAATGCTTTAGTTCGTACTATAAATACTAAACCTTCGCCCCTAACGTTCCTGCAACGGCAACTAAAGGAAACCTTGAGCAATGAAGGCTTACACCTTATCCTCCTTGCTCCTCAGCGCTCTTGCACTGGCATTGGCAGCACGGCCTGACGCAGGCAGCCTCGATGCAGCCACGATAGCCGTGCAAGAGCTCGACCGTGTTCTGTCCCTGCCGGGGCAGCCGAGCTACTCGCCTGCATTCAAGCAGTACTCCGGGTACGTCACGACCGATGAGTACCTAGGCAAGGCACTGTTCTATTGGTTCTTCGAGGCCACGGACAAGCCTGACGAGAAGCCACTGGTCCTGTGGCTGAATGGAGGTTACTGACTGCCTGCCTGCATCTGTACTAACGTCTGATTTTTTAAAAGAGCTGATATTCAGATAACTCTGTAATTTGAAGATTTTCGTGCTATTTGTTCTTGCATTGTTCAGGGCCTGGCTGTTCTTCCATTGGGTTTGGACAGTCACAGGAGCTTGGGCCATTCCTGGTGAAGAAAGATGTGCCTGAGCTTGAGCTCAACCCGTATGCTTGGAATCAAGGCAAGTGAAAAAAAACCGGCAGAATTAGCTTGCCATAGTCTTGTCTTTGGCTGTAAAAATGGAAGCATGTACCTGACCGTGTGATGGTATTTCAGCTGCCAATCTGCTGTTCCTGGACTCTCCAGCGGGCGTTGGATTTTCGTACACGAACACGCCCTTCGAAAAAGATCCACCGGGAGACAATTCCACAGGTATCTTCCTGACAGATACGTCTGATCACTGTAAAAACAAAAGAGAGTAGCAAACATGACCGGTAACCGAATCGCTGTCTGCTGCAGCACACGGTTCATACACTTTCCTCGTCAGGTGGTTCCAGAGGTTCCTCCAGCACAAAGCCAAGGAGTTCTACATCGCTGGAGAGAGCTACGCTGGTGAAGCTACTGAACTTACCCATCCAAATTAAATTTGATCGATTTATTTGCTGGCAGAGGTATATTCAGCTTTCTGCTTTCCAGGACATTACATTCCCCAGCTTGCAAACGTCATTTTGGAGGAGAACAAGAAGGCCTCCAAAGAAAATTACATTAACTTCAAAGGCATACTGGTATGCAGTAAGAAATGTCTGATGCTCTGAACCACTAGTAATCCCTGAACTTTTCTTCAGAAGTAAGATGCTGACTACTAACATTCATCTGACTGAACTTGGGTCCCAGATTGGCAACGCCTACATGGACGGGGACACTGATCTCTGGGGGATCGTCGACTCCGCGTGGCACCACGCCATCATCTCGGACAATCTCTACAGCGACTTCCAGAAGAACTGCAACTTCAGCTTGGTAGACCTGTCCCCGGAGTGCACCGCGGACATCAGTCAGTTCACCGCTCTCTACAACATCATCGACATCTACAGCTTGTACACTGATCGGTGCGAGCTCGGGTACCCGGATTTCAACTCGTCATTCTCGGCGCAGATCGGGCGGACCAGTAGCGGCCGTGTAAGCGCCCTGAACTTCAGTGCCAGCATGAGTTGCAGTCTTTTGTTTTTTCCCTCTCATCTCAGTATCGCGTGTCTGATTGATCTATGCTTTTCTTTCGTGCTGCGCGAATTATCAGCTCGATCTTATGAAGATGCCGATGGGGTACGATCCGTGCACGCAAACATACGCGACTGAATATTTCAACCGCAAGGATGTGCAGAAGGCTCTGCACGCGGATATCACAGGAATGCCGCATGCCTTTTCGCTTTGCCGGTAATTTTACTACAGAGGCTTTACGTGGATTCAGATTTCAGAAGCATGTTTTATTGGTGATGGAAACAAAGCTTTCGTTTTGCCCCGGCATTACCTTGATCGTCGTAATGAATCTTTTTCTTTCAGTAATTCGATCAGCAACGCATGGAAAGATTCCGACCTGACAGTCGTTCCAGTAGTCAAGAAGCTGGTGGAGGCAGGGCTCCGGATATGGATTTTCAGGTAAAATTTCTCTGCATCTGAAACATAACTCCAAATGGTGTTTAGCCAATGCCGCACTTGTCAACAACATGTCTATACCAAGCTACGATCTTCATCCATTGTGGTCCTTTTCTCAATGTTCTTTCTGTGATGAGCAGCGGCGACACAGACGCAAGAATCCCAACCACGTCAACCCGGTACACGCTGAAGAAGCTTGGCCTGCAAATCAAAGAGGACTGGTCGCCGTGGTTCCATCGCAAGCAGGTAAAACGCAGAGCCGCTGAACAGGTCCAGCACCTTCCAATTATTTGGTCCCTGAATAGAAAACGTGCATGCGCCTCACGACATCAAAGTGACAAAATGAATTGAAGCTTGCTGAAAACTGATTCATGTCGCTATCTCACACATCCTTACTTACCGGTACCTTGTTGTCTTTGTGCTGCTTTTGTAGGTTGGCGGCTGGACCGTGGTGTACGACGGCCTGACGTTTGTCACCGTGAGAGGGGCCGGCCACATGGTCCCGTCAACGCAGCCCGCGCAAGCGCTCGAGCTCTTCAAGCACTTCCTGGCCAACACGAACCTGCCCTCCAAGCCGTTCTAGAAAAATGTTGTCTCAAGGAACACGGACGCGCTACTGAATAAAGAAACAGCAGTGATCATCCGTGCATGGGTATCTTGAAGATTGTTCTGTCAGCATGTAGTGCTACTGTGTCTCCGTGTGTTCTTGGAATGAAACAGTGCTGTGATAAGTGTGCCTTAATTTTTTTTTTTATGAAACAGGAGGGGATGATCATCCCCTGCTGGATATATATTAATATAAAAGAACAAAAGTTTTAGAATTACAAATCAAGAAACAAAGAAGGAGAGAAAGTAAATCAGAAAAACTACAATGAGTGCTCTAGCCATTCAAACATTGATTGTTTCCAAGTCTCTTTTACTCCCAGAACAACTTGAGTAAGAACAGTCCTAAACCTTCTCATAGCATCCTGGACTGAGGGAGTAATATTTCTAAAAATCCAATCATTTCTCGCCATCCAAATACACCAGCTCATGATAACAATGATTTTCATAAAAAATGGAACTTGCAACTGAGTTTTAAAGCTGGTAAGGATTGTGTATGGTTCATCTGTCAGGTTAGCAAAAAGACTAATATTGATCCAACACTCTTGGGCAAAGGGGCATTGCAGTAGAAGATGGAACAAGGTTTCCTCACTATCATGCTGACACAAGACACAAGAATAAGAAGGCAGAGCCATGTGTTTTCTTCTAAGTACATTTCTGGTACTTAGCCGGTCATTGAGTAGAAGCCAGAAAAAAAAACTTGTGTTTACTTTGACATTTAGATTTCCAAAGCCATCCGAAAACCGGGTGCACCTGTCGATGTCCAGACAGTACATGATATGCTTTTGATGAGGAAAAGTGAGAATTACCCCAGATATATGTCCAACAGTCATGATCTTCATTAAATTGGATTCCATTCAGATCTGTACCCAATTGAAGTAGCTGATCCATAGCTTGGGTTGATAAAGGCAAATTGAAAAGCTGGTGCAAGTTAGGCAGGTCATAAGCTTTCCTAACAGATATGTCAACCTTTCTAGTGAAAGAGTATAAGTGTGGATACTCTTGTGCAGGGATCTTATTATTCCACAAATCATGCCAGAGAAGACATGTCTGACCATTATGCACAGTTACAGATGCTAGACCTTTGAATTTGTCCAAGAGTTTCACAACATCTTTCCACCAAAAGGATCATTTTCGAACTTGTCCTGGTAACCTGCCAGAAGCATAATATTTCTCCCAAATTAGATGTACCCATGGGACGTCTGATTTGTTCAGGAACTTATGGAGGTACTTAAGAAGAAGAGCTTCATTTTGAGTTCTTAGATTTAACACCTCAAGGCCGCCCTCTTTCTTTGGTAAACAAACAAGATCCCAAGCAGCCTTTGGAGGTTGCCTATTATTTATATCAGAATTTCTCCAGAGGCAACATTTTCTATATTTGTCCACTTATTTACATACTGTCTTGTGAAGCTGAAAAGTGCACATATGAAACATTGGCATGGCTGTAAAAATTGAATTTGTCAACTGAAGTCTCCCTGCATCTGACAGAAAAGTGTGCCTTAATTGACTGCTTCTAAAAAGAAAGTAACGGTGAACACGACGAAAACCGTTACAGAAGGCCGGCCGCAGCCGGCATGAATGATCCTCACATCATCACGTTTTTTGGGTAGGATTTTCTTAGGGTGTTGTACACCGGCGAAGGAAAAGAAAATCCAGAACAAAACGTCCCGCAGCAAGCACAAAATCCAGAGCATCCTTCTTCTCATCACACAAGCTAGCGCCTTCTTTATTTATGTATGATCACAAGCCAACATTACACAACCTTACGGTTAATTTCCTCGTTCATTCAAGGCCACCACACAGTCTGGTCCGACGGGCTGGGCGAGGCCTCCGATGGCGGGAGCGTCGTCGTGGCGCACGGCGTGATGCACCAGCATGTAAAGTGGATGCCGCGGCACTTGCCGCCGGAGTAGGCGTTGCTCTCCTGCAAGCACTTGTCGTTGCAGCTATCCGAGTCCAAGCACAGGCCCTTGAACGTGGTGCTCTGTGACAAGCACTCGCCCGCCTCAACCGGCGGCCCCGTCCCTGCACGTACGACACGGTTCCAGCATATCATACCATCGACTTCTTACATAATGTCAGACTCAGACAGCTATGCACGTACCGGCGGCCATGACGAGCAGGAGGACGACGACGGCTGCTGAGAGCTTCTGCGGTGAAGCCTCCATTGTGGATTCACTACTGAATACCCTTGTGGGTTTTTAAATTTTTCTGTCGGTTTTTAACGTTTTGGGGGAATTTTCGTTTCCAGTAATGATTGGCTGTGCATCCAGGGAAGAATGAACAGAGCAGATGGGTGGTGAATAAGCAATTAAGCAGTTCCAACAGGAGGGTATATATGTCACATCTGAAATGTAACTGCAAGAGGAGGAATTAAAGTGAAGAAGGGAAACGCTTAATCATCTGAGGGGGCACTCCAAATCTCCAACGAGCTATTTTAGGGTGCTTTCATTAGAGAAATGCAAGGCGGCAAATAAGTTTCTCTATTTTGTTCCATGTTTTAATTGCTGCTACAAACTGATGACCCCATGATCTAATTCCTACTTCTTCTGTTTCCTTTACAAGACGTGTCGTTAGAACAAAATTTATTTTAACCCCAAAAATTACTCTGTATAGCCCCAGCTAGGGGCAGTTGGAAAATTAGACAACTACATGATAAAATTTCGAACTAGATTTAACATGACAAGAACAAAATCTAGCGTGCAAATCTCTAACGTACTAGGCAACACCAAGCACAACATCATGATCTCAGAAAACATGGTGAAATAACAGATCGGATCAAAGCGTACGTACTTAGCGGGTGCGGTCGTGATAACAAGCGGTGTTGACGGGATGATGACGGTGTTGCGGACGGAGTACAGCAGACGGTGTCGAAGATGATGGTGCGCCGCAATGTCGGACTTGGACGGAGAACGAGTTGTGGTGAAGACTTTGAGTAGTCGCGCGGAGCGCTTCCCAACAACCTTATTCGCCCTCTCCCGGTATAGGATCACAAGAGCGAGAGGTTCCGGAGACCTGCTCTCCTGTTCACTGGTGCACGCCGGCACTCGGGATAGAGTAGACAACGGTGGCGGCGCAGCAGCGAGAAGAGGCAAAAACCCTAGCTCGATTAGATGTATTTCTGGTAGAGGCCGATAGGTCGTATACATAGGAGAGCCCACGATCTCACGTCGCGATCGTGATCTAAACCGATTAGGTTTCCATATATCTCACTAACTTAAAGGCCAAGTAACAAAAAAAATAAAATAGCAAAAGGAAACTGCGCCCCCGCAAGGTGAGGGGTTGGATTTTGGCGGACCATTCACGTAGGCGTTGTGCGCTCACACCCTTCACCCTACCCTGGCCCAGCCCAGCGAGGCGAGGCGAGCGAGTGCGGGCGTGTGGAGCTTTCCTTCTCTCCCCACACACATATCTTGGAGGAGAGAAGATAACCTCATTGGTCATCCTCCTTCTCCACTCGCAATGTGAGACTAAAGGTTTGCACCACTTGCTCATGCCCATATGGGCCTTTGAGATTTATTTAAAATTTCTAAAATTTGCAATGGACCAAGCCCATTATTCCATCAGGAGCTAGCGCTCAAGATGGACACCCTCAAGCCCGCTCTAGCTTGGGGTTGTGGCTTTTTCCTTAGGTCGTCCTGTGCTACTTAGATGTGTTACCTTCCTATGAACTTCATAGTGTCTATAGGTGGTGTCTAGAGGAGAGTGAGTAACAGGGGGCGCTCCTGTAGGGTTCACGAAGTCATCTGATGTAGTGCCGATCCGTGGGGTCCATGTATTGGTGGGAAACCTCGTTCTCGTGACAATATCTCTACCCTTATTGATCAATAGGATGTTTTAATTTATGCCTACGCTAATTTGTATACATGTACAAATATTCCTTACTCGAAATAAAGAATCAATCTCTACCCCTTTTAGCAAATTCGATGGCAGACAAGATAAGTTATGTAGTGATGTGTTAGATATGACTATTTTTTTGAGCTCGTTCCTATGTATTCTTTTTAGTTATTTTGAAGATAGATCGCTACCTAAAGATATCATTATAATTAGAAACTATGGAGAGGATCATAAAATACTTAAAGAGAGGTATGGAGGTGCAGAGGACTAGCAAGAGACGTCCAAGCTAAGTTGGAGGTCCAAACTAAATCAAATTCGAGTCCACCTCGGAGTCCAGAAGCAATCCGCCTTAGAATTGTCGCACATATCACATACGGAGTCTGTTTTCAACATTCTACATACGCATGGAAAGCTAAGAAAATACACTTTTCATTGGCACCGGTCTCATGCCAAAATTCTTTCTAAGTCAACGGAAATTGTCGAAGTAAGTGGACGTACAGATCAACTAGGGTACTGCATCACCTTTTTATCGAAGCACAGACCTTGTAATTCATAGGAACGGCCTAGGCCCAAGTTGTGTGGGCCTCTTGCACCAGGAGCATGCCCTAGCACGTCCACCCCTTGCCCTCCTCCTCCTCCTTAGCCGCCGCCCTCTGTTATCTTATATACCTCGGTGCCGTTACTTTTAGACTTGGATTTTGCTTAGATTAATCTGTCTTTGAACAGTTTCACCGTGTATTGGTTTGTGAGACCCCAACTTTAAATGTGTATTCATTATTCAGCAAATAGGTTGTGTTTTTGTGTTCTTTTGATTCGCATGAAGGGATTAGCCTTCGTGGCGATATCAACCGAGCAGCGCACGTTCAAAACTGTTCAAAGACATATTATAATCAGAGAAGAAGTGGTGTTGCGATTGCGGGATTCGGATCTTGCTGATGAGAAACCGATCAAATGTGTTACTACTTCATCAAATTTAGAGTTGAAGATCGGACACCCTACTTCCTATCATGTAGAGCACACCAAGTAAGCCATGATACTGATAAGAAGATGGTTGGGAGGTGTGGACTTATTCAGCGACGACGGCTCAACACATGTATGCTATAGAGAGAACATTATATTCCATTTTTATTTTGATGCAGAACAAAGTCCAACCATTTTATTGACACAAGCTGATTTCCTGAAAAATATTACTACGAGCAGCTGCACGACCCGTACCGGGCAAACAGCGGCAGGGATCATTCAATCTTGACCGGAGCACGCCTGGGAGCAGCGATAATCTCGGGCGCGGGCGCGGGTGCCCGCGGACACATCGTCATGCAATAGCAACGAGAGGGGAAGCCGCGACACTTGCCGTCAACGTATTTGTTGCTTTCATCTTCGCACACATCGGCACAGTGGTCCGTGTACAAGCACCACCCTTTAAACTTGCCGCTCGGATAGTAGCAATAGCCGTCGCTCTTCGCCTCAACGGACGCCATTTCTGAATACGAACACGCCGGCGCACAATGAACATTAGCCAGACGATCAAACAAAGATCACCATCGAGTTGCGACTTCTTGTCTGTAAATTTAACATATATAGGTCATTCACATGTGCACCTACCGGCGGCCATGACGACGAGCAGGAGGACCGCCGCCGAAGAGAGATCCCTTTGTGAAGGCTTCATTGGCCAATTCTTTTTTCGTTGACAAAGAATGGCGGACGAGTACTGATATCGGTGGTAGACCTCCCGACGGTGTGGCAATATGTAGCGCATGTAGACGGGGAGAAAACACATGGTTGCTTGCTCCAAAAACCTTAAAGCAACTATGGCAGGGAAATTGTTGTTAGCGTATACTCCAAACACAAATAAGAAGTTACTACTTATTTGTCGCCGATAACAAGGCTCCTTTTCGGATTCCACTGCACCTGCCCCTCCAAGCCTATGTCAATATTAGACGAAATGGTAACCCCTTTTCTTATTGAAAGAAAACTGCTCACAAGTCATGACAGATTATTAGGAGTACAATTAATCTTGTCCATTATTTGGTTCATGTCCGAAAGCCAAAAATAACTTCATGACCTGATCTTCTTCCTTTTCTTGTGAGATCACTTATTAGCCTGCTCTTCTTAATTTCTTATTACAATCATATCGGTTACTGTCCACACGTCCAAGGCCATAACCGTAGTACGGACCTCCTCCACTCAGCTGGACCCACAAAAATAAACTGAAGGTCCAGCGTCCACGAAAATTTTGTCAACGTGTGTAAATTTTATGCATTTCTGCATCTTCTTATAGTAAGGCGTGGCTCTTTTTCTCTGAACCGGGCTCGAATTGTATAAAGGTGAAAAGGATATTTCATTCCCCACATTGCAGGGAGAACCCTGAACAGAATAAAATTCTATTTGAAGTCCTTGGTAATGGTAGGTTCCTTGATTCTTCTTCTCTGCCTCTTATAGTCGCCCTCTATCTTCTATGTAACTAACTTTGGTCCAATCAATGTCCTCCATTTGCCGCCGGTCCGACAACCTCCCTCGACCTTCCATCCAGATCCCCAGCTCATTTTATCTAATTGGAGATTTTTTATGCAGCCTCCATGTTAACCCTCACTTGGAGATTTTAGGCTCAATTAACTCCACCGAATAATTTTGTTTGGCCCAAATCTACCTCTAATGAGTTTTTTCTATTTTATTTCTCCATGTATGAGTTGAATTTTAAGTCAAATTTTATGAGCAGATACAGAACATGATGCCTTACATTAAAAAAATTATACTAAAATTTCTCACGGTTATTTTCATAGGTTATGAACATTCCATAAAAATTGATCATAGATATACAAAATAGAATGAAAAGTAATCATGAAAAAATCTAATTTATTTTTCTAACATAGAACATCATGTTATAAGTCAACGAACAAAATCTAAAATTAAAATCCAACTTGTATGCGAAGAAATAAAAAATAAATCTAATTGGGGGTAGATTGGACCAACTGAAATAGTTCGGGGAGTAAAGTGAGTCTAAATTTTATTTGGGGGTTAAGCTGACAAAGTGAATAGGTGAGGAAGTAAAATAGACTTGGCTCAAAATAAAGGTGCAATTACTAACTATGAATGTGGATGCAAACTATATATCTATATTAGTATTATATCATAACATTTAACAAATAAGAGAAAGCATAAGCTAAACATTTTTAAGCTCGGGTACTAATTTATTTATGAAATTCTACTACCTGTACCTCTCAAAATTATTATCCTGGAACCATTAATTTAAAACCGGAACCAAAATCTCACCATAGTTCATGATGAGTTCAGCAGAGATGGAGATCCAGCGCACAAATATCCTCGCAGGATCATGAGATCATTAATTCGACATATTTGGCCCTAGAAAGTTGTTGGTAGATATCTACAAGAATTCATAGAAAAGAATAATATATGTTCAAGTTTTGTCACAACGACAAGGCCAGCGGCATAAAGAATCGCAGGGCCGTAAGGGCGCAGACTCGCAGGCCATGATGCACCGCATGATCCGCTCGCTTTGCCCTGTGCATCTGCATGTACCATGTCATGATGAGAAAAAGGAATAGCCGGTGCCGTGCTGGGTCTATCGATCGTGCTGTGTGAGGAGATGGGAACTCGATTCAGAGCTCAACAAGTACGTACATACATACTCTCGAGAGCGTGTCCCTTGCAGCACTATACTAGTTTTCGGAAAAGGCCAAAACATGCATCACCATTGTACCATGCTGTTGGCTTGTTTCTCAAAGAATATATACTTGTTTTCTTCTGTAAAATTAGATTTTGTGTCCCATCTAGTTTGACCTTGCTTTATTTCACCAATTCGTCATGGATAGCCAGATAGGATATTAGGCTATGGAGGTATGTTGGTGATAAGCTAGCTAATCTCGGACTAGTGCAAACTGTGCTACAAAAACGCCGGACAGGCCAGGTGAGTGTCAGAGGCAGCGAGGCATGAGGATGCAGGCGGCGTAGTACTTGTTACTAGCATAGTAGCATGCTTGTTCCTCCCGTTCTTCGTGTCCTATCCTCGCTTGGGGTCAACGGCGCTGCTCCAACTCCATAATCACCTGACCTCCTCCGGCAAACGGCATAATCGCCTCTGAGGACGCCTGAGCAGCTCCTTTGTCTCCAACCTCTTGTCTCTTCCTGCAATGGCGCCACATGCCTTGCTCTCACCTCGTCGTAGTGCTCCCAAGAACGGATTGCACGATGCAGAGGCTATTTATTGGCCACCGCCGTGTATCATAGTCAGTCAGTCATCATCAGTCACCTAGATGTGGGCTTTTGAGAGGCTTGTCGTAGAGAGTTTAGCTGCTCTGTAGGCTGAAATACCTTTCTAGCGTGAAGCTTGGGCGACCCATCTTGGGATGACGATGGAGAGAGCAATGGCCGGGAGGGAGAGGGTTGAAGGAGCGGTGAGGCAGTACAACCGTTCCAAGGTCCCTCGCCTGAGGTGGACGCCTGACCTCCACCGCCGCTTTGTCCACGCCATACACAGGCTTGGAGGCCAACACAGTACTGCATTTCCTCATCTTAATTTAATTGCTATCTTTTGACTCTGCATGCAGTTTCTAATGTTAACTTCATGTGCATTTTGCGTGTGATCGGTCTGCGTGCTTCAGAGGCCACACCCAAGCGAGTCCTGCAGCTCATGGGCGTGGGAGGTCTCACCATATCCCATGTCAAGAGCCACCTACAGGTATGTAAGACCTTGCGGTTATCCCTATATTACGATCTCAGTTTGAGTTTTTCACAGATATGGTGATATATTAGTTTTTCACTGATATCTTTTACATTTGGACAGATGTACAGGAACATGACAACTGATGATCTTGACATCAAAGGTTCTACTTCTCCATCTATCATCTATGATGAGAGCTGCTAATCATGCATATATAACCTTACAATTGATCGTTGTCAAACACAAAGAATTATTTTTTTAAAGATCGATGTCAAAAAAAAAGAAATGGAAGCCACATTTAAAAGGATGCGCCTTTTTCTTTCCTTTCCAAGCATGCAGCAATGGTCTGAAGTCTTAACATTTTGTATCCTCCCTATGCATTATTCCTGTGACCAGAGATGCAGCAAGTAGTGGATCGGACGCAAATGTATGCAGGTGTCCAAGTTTGGACAGATATGGAGCAAGATCATCATGGCTACTACTATTGCTGGTGCTGCTATTCTCAAAAGGAATTACTGCTCCACGACCTGCAACTGAAAAGGTCACTTCTTCCTTTTCCCTTTTATTGTTGTGTGGCATGTATGGCCATGTTTAGGCCATGTTTAGTTACTCCCAACTCCCAACTTTGACACTATGCAAAAAGAAGATTCCCCATCACATCAAACTTGCGGTACATGCATGGAGTACTAAATGTAGATGAAATTAAAAACTAATTGCACAGTTTTGTTGTACTTTGCGAGACGAATCTTTTGAGCCTAATTAGTCAATATTTGGACAATAATTCACAAATACAAACGAAACGCTACAGTGTGCTACAGTGCTGTAACAGTAATTTGGCACCTCCCAAATTCCCCAACTCAACAAGGCCTATGTTTGTTTCGGCCATCTCCCAGGTTCATCAGTCACGTCAGGAACTATTTCATTCACTTTCCACATGGTGATAGCAGTATGAAGCTCCAGTTCACACTGCAAAAACTGTGCATTCTTTTTTGCTTGCTCTCAGGGAGTGAGGGCTCCATCAGATACTCCTACCTATGCTAATAGGTTAGTTAAAAGCTTCATGCAAATTTTGATGGCTTTCCTAGTTCCATACGAGACTTCAGGAGCTTCATCAGAGATGCGTTTTCAGTGTGACGAGCTGAGTTATTTCAGTCACATAGAAGTACAGTGGTCGTGAGTAATTTTTTTTAGAACATTCCTTGGAGCCATCAAGCAATGAGAGCAAATATCGTTTTTAAACAGCGGTTAGTGCTAGAGCCTGAAGAAACATTTCTCCCGTGCAGGCCTGTATCTCAGATGGAGACGCCACAGAACGCACGCCTCCAACTCCAAGACCAAGACGGGTTGCTCAGAGGCCAAGGAGTACGTGATGGGTACGTGTCCTTTGGGATGCGCGGCGGCCCCATTTCCACAGCCGCCGCGGATGGTGGCGAACAGCACGCTGCTGCTCCCGACACGCTGCCCAGACCGCTGCGCTTCCTGGTGAGACGGCGCCACACCCTGGAAAGAGTTGGGCCAGTAGTCCGCGGCATGGAGTGATGGGTATGTACGGCGGCATTTCGCTCTGATTTATCTGTGTCCATTTTCCAGGATCGGGAAGGAGAAGCGGTCTGCGGCCACAACGCAACGGCGCCAAACAGCAGCTGGCCGACGACCGTGAAGGAACGCGGCGCCGAGGACGGCGAGTCCTCGCCGTCGCTCTCCTTAACGCTGGACTCTGGGTGTTGCAGCAGCAGGAGCAACGACAGCGGCCGACGCATCAGACAGTGCAGCTTCGTTTCCTCCCCGTCGACGGGTTCTGGGCGCGGTTGCTCGGGACACCACGGCGGACGAAGTAGGATCAGCTTGGACCTCTCACTGTCCATGCCCATGTACAACCAGTAGAACCAGAGAGCTGGGGGGAAGCCCGGGAAGGGGCAGCAGGCACTGGGGGCAGAGAAAAAGGAAAGAATTGCTGCTCGGTGTCTGGGCCGTGTGGCTTTGCTCCGGTGGGCTTGGGAGAGCGAACGAACGAGTTTGGGCCGAAGATAGGCCTAGGGTAATTAGCAGGCCCCTCCCCTGGGGTTTGTTGCGACCGGGCCAAACCCAAATCCACCCACGGCCCCTGGCGGCGGCGGCAGCAAATACGACGATTAAACGGCATGGCGAAACTGAAAAGGTGAAAATGGTCAAGTGGGAGAGGCAAGCAGAGGACGCGAGGCTGGCTTCAGACAAGACATCTGCCTCTGCCAGTGCCAGGCCACCCTCTGCATGCCCCTTCCACTGCTACTGCTAGAACCCGACTGATCGATCTCGATGCCATGGCTCTGATATGATGATATCCGTCGCCTGATGGCCTGCCTATTTGTAGCCGTTCGGCACGGTGCAGTACAGTTGTAGAAATGCCATCTTGTGCAGTACAGATCGAGCTTGCTATTGTGTGATGCAAACTCTTGACGGCAGTACTGCGCCGTTTCGTTCCACTTGTACGTCTGTACTAGCGTACTGCAGCAATTCGTGAACAGCTGAGAGCAAAAACGAACCCCCAAGCAGAAAACTACATGCTGACGGGTACATTTGGAGCTCTCAGCCAGTCAGCGCCGGGCGACCTGCAATTGTGCGTAGACTGGTCCGCACACGCTTTGCGTTGTGCGTGCCCACAGTTACAGTTTTACAGACGACTGGCCGGTGATCGAGGGCCGAAAGCGAGGTCGGCCGAGGCGCGGGTGCCTCGCAATTCTTGGTGGCCTCGGCCGCCAACGCAGAGGGGCAACCCCCCACGAGCCACGAGCGCAAGCCTCCTTGGGTTGGGTTCTTCCACGCCGCGGGGTCGGCGTGTCATGTGGGACGTGTGCGCGCGTGGCGGACGCCGGACGGCTGGAGACCGACGCGGAGCCGGGAGCACTAACGACTCGAGCGTGGGCGGGCGCGGCGAAGATTCACAGGCCGGAAGAAGATCACAGGAGAATGCCACTCCCAAGTCCCAACGGCGGCCTCGCCTTGTGTTTGTGTTGGCTACCTGCCGCCTGCCGTGTGATCGGATCCCAATGCCGGAGAACCACGTAGCCGACGATTTTGGAAGCACAAGGCCATCTCAGACATTGGGCGCGTGGCGGACGGCCCGAATCGACGCGAACCACGTGGTTGGAGCGCGCCCAGCACGGTCGTACAGGCAGGACGAAGACTTCGTAGCTCGATCCACTGACGGCCTCGCCGGCACTTCAAGATATTACAGGAGCGTCGGAGACAGTCTGAAACTCCGAATACTGGAGATCCACCGTTACATACGGCATGCGAAGGATGGAGGATTTAGCTGCTACAGGTGCCGTGCTAGTCGCAGGTACAGGGGTCACCATCCTTTATCCTCGGCCTTGGAGGCTCCAGCACGTCCAAGGACAACAACAAAGCCAAACTACGGCGATGCACACTACTGCACATGGATGATGAGCATAGCAGGGGACATGTTTTCAGTTCAGACGCCGTGATGTTAAGGGGGGTATTTGGATACCTAGGTGCTAAACTTTAGCGGTGTCACACCGGATGTTCAGATGCTAATTAGAAGGACTAAACATGAGCTAATTGTAAAACTAATTGCAAAACCCCTTTGCTAATTCGCGAGACGAATGAATAGATTCGTCTCGCGAATTAGACTCCATCTGTGCAATTAGTTTTGTAATTAGCCTATGTTTAATACTCCTAATTAGCATCCAAACATCCAATGTGATAGGTACCAAACTTTAGCAGGAGATATCCAAATCGAGCCTAAGCCTTGCATTGGAGAAACTTACGCAGGAAACGGTTTCAGCTCATTGTCAGATACTCAAATGGAGTCTACATCTACTGGCAGATACTCAAATCGAGTCTACATCTACAGGAAGTAAAGGATTATTTTGATGAACTTTGTTCTCATATGCACAAGGATGAACGAGTCAACAAGAATTATACAGGTAAATGGAGAGGATCCATCCCAGTCATTTGGTTCTGATAATGAACAGGAACCTCATCCAACCAGACAAGTGGAATTCTGGACAAGAGGAAAACTGATCAACTGCTTTAGCTCTCATTTGTACCAGGGTAACAATGTCGGTTAATTGCTCGATTACATTGTGAACAATCAACAATCAAATGGCAGCCGGTACAGATAAATCATTGCCTCAACAAAATGATTAATTAGCCTACACCTCAACAAAATTTCTTTCGAAATATTTCTACGACACTTATTCCAAGATCTATATCTCAAAACCCAATGGTTGGACCAAAACTTTGACAGATCAACAACAAAGAAGAGAAAATCCATCATCATACAACAAGAGTTGCAGGCAAAGGGTATACTGTAAGGAGTCAGACATTACTGTCAAGAGCTCCCTTCAGCGTATGCAGCCCTTCCATTGAGATGCTTCTCCGTACCCGGAATCTTGGGACCTCGATTTGAGGGGGTGGGTCTGCTGAGAAGCACACGACAACTACAGTTAGGTTATCACAACAGTCCCGCCTCAGCGCTTCCTGGACAAGCTCATGCGAGCACCGTTGTGGATCATTGTGTGCCATCAGCTCTTTCCTTACCATGGACACAGCACACTGGCTGCTCATCACATCCCAAAGGCCATCACAGCCTACTATCAAGAACTCGTCTTCCTCGGTAAGTCTGACCTCCCGGAACTCAGGTTCTGGTGTAAGAGGGCATATAGAGCCTTTGGAGCCTTTCATGTGCCAATCACCGATCGCCCTTGCTACAGCCAGCTGACCATTGAGGTAGCCATCGAAGACAGTACCACCAAGGTTTTCGATTCTGAGCCTTTCAACTGTGCAGTTGGGTTTGTGGTCTCTAGAGAGTTCAACAGCTCGGCCTCGCTTTCCTAATACCGCTCGACAGTCACCAGCATTTGCAACAAGCAATGTCCTGCAATTTGAATGAGGTTGATGAGGACATACTTTGAGATGCCACAGTACATAATTAATACAAAAGACTGTGCACAGTATACAGGCTGTAATGTTGACATTTATCAACCAATAAAGGTCATAAGGCCCCAAGAACAGCTTAGTACAGCAAAGAACCTTATGTGCAGATGTGATATGGAGGTTGAGGCAATAAATGTGAAGCACATCTACTGGTTTATAGATTGGTAAACCTGGGTTTAATTATTAGTTGCTCTTGTAAAGGTAAGTTGTCATCAACTCAGTAACCTATCTAACCAAAAATATTACAGAAAACCATTAATTGCAAATGATTTACTCGTTTTCATTGCACCAAATCTTTCGGTTCTATTACTTAAAAAGTATTATGTTGTAATATGCTAGTGAAGAGCGAATATTAGCGCCATAGTTGTATAGCAGCGTAATAATATTGAACAATAAGTTATTGAAGTAGCAATAAATTGCTAAAGCATACAATTTGATGTATTAACATCAGAATTTACCTGCCAAATATAAGGACTGTCAATGCTGTGGTCCCAGAATTGCGGTCAAGAGAATGGGAATCCGCAATTGCATGATCAGCCTTCACAAATGCACTTCTGATTGCCTTCTCCATGTTGTTGGGGAAGTGGCAGTCTTCAGTTATGAACTTCAGTATATTCTTCCGAACAAAACAGGCAGCATCTGTACCACCATGACCATCAAACACCTAAATTTTCCGCAAACAAAACAGTAAACATCTGCAATGTGAGACTCAGTTAAACTTCATTGGACATGGGCAAAGGAACAATGGACAATTATTTCTCTCTTGTGAAAAATTACGTCTGTAGTGTGCGGTACCAAAAGGTCAAAAATAGAAAGGAAATAATTTTATAATCAGGAGCTTTTTCCTTTTTGATCCTAGGCATTTATTATTGACCATGTGGAACCGATTCCTCTTCAGTCCAATCATTTCTACCATCATGATTCATGAACACACTATTATAGCAAGCCTAGAAGCTATTATAGCAACATTATTGCCACTCACACCAGAACAAATCATAGATCCATAATGGGCCCACATTGCTAGACATTTAACAAGAGCAGTTAGTTAGCACTTAGCAAGATTTGATGGCAAATGCAATTCCAACTCACCCCATAGAAGGCACCCGGTGCAGGGATGCCCGGGCCGCGCAGTCCAAGGTGCTCGACGAGGTTGTCGACGCAGACATGTTCGTCCTCCATGTACGATTTGGGCCCGATATCCGCGCAGCTCCCCGACCGGAACACAGGCAAGAAGCCCGGACGGATGTCTGTGGGCGAGATCAAGCTCAGTGTCCCCGAATCCAGCTCCTGCAAGAACAACAGAAGGGAAAACGTTAAATCCGTTTTGTTCTGGGACACAAAGCTAGGGTGGTAGCAAGCTTGCTTACGAATTCCGCGGAGGCCGAGGCGATGCGGGCGCTGCTGGCGCAGTGGCGGATGGACGTGAGGTGGTGCCGCGGCGGCTTCCCGCCCACCGGCGTGGTGCCCCCGCTCCTGCTGCTACCCGGCGGGGTCTCCGGCTCCACTCCCCCGCTCATGGCTCCGGCACCTCCGTTACTCTGTTCGTGATGAGAGAGAGAGCACAGGGAAACGAAAGCATTTCAGAAACAACAGAGGGTTGGGTACCGACGTCCCTGTGCGACAAGAACGGTTAGAACGGGGGGCAATCCAATTTCTGAAAGGTGAATCCAGTCCTTTCAATCCGCTGAGGTCTCGAGCATTTACAACGAAATCGAGGGAGCATGGAATACCAGGAACACCAATAGCAGGAACGAAATTTTTTTAAAAAAAAAATCCCTCCCGTGCAACGATTGGAACCAATAAAAGGGGCCAAAACGATGACATTTCCGCTGCTCCAAGCCCTCTGCGGCAAGCCAAGAAAAGGATCCAGTTTCTCCAGCAACCAAATGAAACCCAGCCGAACGAACGAACGAAAGATGCAGAGCGTCCGAGCAAGATTGGATCAGAGAGGAGCGCTCACCACCGTGGGGAACGGAACGGTCGCGCGCCGTCGCCGCGAGGTAACGCCGGGTGGAGGCCGCGGCCGGTGGGTGGGTGGGGTCGCCGGGGGTGCTGGTGGGTGGCGATGGGGAGAGGCGGAGAGCAGTGCAGGGGCGCGCGAGGACGAGGGGGAGGAGGAGTTCGTGGATTTCCGAGTCCGGTTGGGGACGGGACGGGCGAGGAGGGGAAGCGGAAGCGGGGGGTTGATTTTGGTGGAGGACTGCTGGTGCGTGCTGGATCGTGTGATCGTGATCCCATCTGCTTATAGCAGCAGCAGCTGTGCTTGCACGGCTGGATGCGGCGTGTTCACCACGGGCGGGCCCGCGGATCGATGGGTGGACCCGCGGCGGCGCCCGGGGTGCGGCTCTCCGTTGTGCATTCCGTGTCCCTGTCGGGTTCTCTCGTTCGTCTCGTCCCCTTCCCACTTTTCAGCTCCTTTTTTTTTCATTCTGGGTGCTTGTTCCTCGTTGCCAGTGGATATGACCATGTCGGTACGTGCTTTTGCGTACATAAGATATTAGCATGGATGATGTGCTGTACTTATCTTGGCATGCCCTTTTTGCATTTTCTTCTGGCTTGGATATTGCTTGGTTGCACGCGTACAAATTCTTGTCAGAACCTTATAGGCAAAACAAATTATTGTCAGAACCTTATAGGCAAAAACAAAATGGTGTCAGACCGCATTAGCAAAAACAGTTTCTTGATTGCACGTACTACTTCCTTTTCCTATGGAGTCATCCTGAAGTATCCGAAAGAGTGGAAGCCGCACAGGCGAGCTGCTTTCTACCTGCACGAGCACGGTGCTGCTCCATTCACTCGGCTAGATCAACAAGTTTCTGCGTCCCGATGTGCTCTGCCGATGTGTAAAACTCCAGCCGAGAAAAGGAAAAAAAAAAGTCGCTTTGCGCCGAGCGAACAGCGAAAGAAAGAGCAAAAGGGCGCTTGGTTCGCTTGTTTCCTTCGTCCCGTGCCCGTCCATCCCGGGACAAACAGAACGGAACAAAAGGCGCCGCCGATCTTTGTTTTGTTTGAAGCCGGATTGGTCCCTGGCACGACGTGCCGTGCGTGGAAAGCGGCGGCGATCTCGTGTCAGGCAGTGCACGGGTTCGGACAGCGACCTGAACGGAACGTGCAGTGCGCCGCACCGCCGCAGTACGAGAGCGAGTCGCCTCGTGCCTGGGCAAAGAAACGGAAGGATACAGCGTAAGGTATAGGAGTGCCTGCCCTGGGCGGTAATGAACTGGCCATGTTTATCGAGTCCACGGGTCGCTTTCCTCCTTATCGCTGCTTCGACTTGTAATTTTATACTGTTTGTTCCACATGTAAAAAAAAATTTACATTTCGTAAGTTTATACAGTTTGTTCCACGTGTAAAAAATTTTTGAACATAAGTTCATATAATTTATTCCAATGTATGTATTTTTGCTCCATAGGTTCATATATTTTTGTTTGATGCTTATAGTTATTTTGTTCTGCAAGTTTATATAATTTGTTCTGATTCTACAAATCTTTATTCTACGAGATTGTATAATTTATTCTAACTGGATATTTTTTTCATTGATGTTTATACAATTTTTTCAATGAGTAAAAATACGTGTTCCTTGAGTTTGTATAATTTGTTTGAGTGGTATACATTTTTATTCGGTGAATTCGTATAATTTGTTCAATGTATATAATTTTTTTCCTTGAGTTCATACAATTTGTTCGATGTGTATATTTATTTTGTTCTATAAATATATATATATATATATAATTTGTTTTATGAATTAATTGTTTTGTTCCGTAAATTCGTAGAATTTTTTCTAGGGAAACATATCTCCGAAAATCTTCAAACCTATTAAAAATATTTTTTATAAAAAACATCCAAACTAAAGAAGCTCATTGATGCAATAAAAATTAAGTGGATCTTATTTTAAAGATCGTGTTGTTCTAAGAAACTCGTTGATGCGTAGATCTTCTTTTGGAGATCTTGTTATTCTAAGAAGCTTATTGATGCAATTGAGATGAAATTTAGTTTGGATGCATGGTTTAGAATCTACAATTTTTGTAGTTTAAATCTCTCTTCGCATGTGGCCTGATGTCGTTAATATTTTTTTATCTTGAATGCGTGGACCGACTCTCTTTCCTTTTTCAGTGACAAGCAGCTTTATAATAATGATATTTATTTATTTATTTATTTTCAATTCATTACTAATACTATTCTAAGTATTTGCTCCTGGATGACAGAAGAAAAGTGAACAGAGCGCACTACGCCTTTTGTTCTGTTAGTTCGTAAAGTTTGTTTGACGTGTATATTTATTTTGTTCAACAAGTTCGTAGAATTTGTTCGGCTATATATATCTCAGATAATCTTCCAACTTGATAAAAAATGTTAATAAAAAATTTATCCAAATATAATCAAGTGGGATCTTGTTTTGAAGATGTTGCCACAAATCTATTGATGGAATCAGAATTTAATTTAGATAAACGTTTTAAGATATATAGATTTTTTTAGATTGAACTTTCTTTTCATGTATGTAGTGTGATGTCATCAATTTCATGCATGCACCGGCTATTATTCTTTTACAACGTGCTAGCCCTAGGCGGAGAAAAAGTCCAAACTAGACTGAAAAGCGGTACACCACCATATGCTGCTGTCATGTGTCCGATTTCTTCAGGCGAAATCTGTCCGAGTACTAGTTTCTAAACCTGTACAAAACTCACAGTCAATCTCACAATCGGACAGATATTCCGTGCTTCGCAGGCAAACGGTCAACATCATAATTTCTCTGTGGGCTTATTGTTGTGCCCGTGATTGCTGGGCTCAATTGTTGACTCGGCGCAAAAGGGGGCCTCGCCGCAGGCTTCCCCAGCCCGACGAGAGACCCACACGGGCTCACTTAGCAAACCGTGCACTTTGTACCGCGAGTTCGTCAGCCCAAGTGCATACGGCCCGCGCGAGACGACGGCCTCCAACACCACGGTTGCCACGCGACGCGCGCGCTCTTCGCCGGCTGTTCCGCGCGCGCGTGCCCGTCACGTCCCCGATATCCGCGGGGAGTGAGAGCTGGGATGGTGGACGAACGCTGCAACTCGCTGGGGTAAAACGTCCTTTTTGATGGTGGAAATCACGGCGCAGATGCCAATCATTAGCGTAAACTACGCGAGGCCCCATGAAAACTTTGGATTTGCCGGGAGCCCGAGGCGGCCGGCAACGGGGGCGGTGCGGCGTGCAGCGGTCAGAGCGGAGAAGTTGCTGCACGCCTTGACCCACCCAACCACTCGCGGCGCGGCGGCATAAAGAATCTGCACAGTAACTAGCGGTGGCCGGCTGTGGATATCTGACCTTTTCGTCGGGGCCCGAGCCCATCCGCCGCTGAACAACCGGCCACACTGGCTTTCACTCACTGGGCATGGACGCATCGCGTGCGTGTCCCTCCCCACACTGCAGGAGCAGTATGATTTCTCCTCTTTTTGAACCGACCATCGATGTCTCTAGACTTCCTTTCACAGGTACTCGTACAGTAATCAGCAGAAGCTGGATGGATCACTGGCTGTCCACTGTCCTGATTACTTCGACTTGGCCTGGAATTCAATGTTGTAAACTAGTGAGTGGTACAGGAGTTATGTGGTCAGTAACCCTCATCCTAATAGGGAGCAGTATGATTTCTCCTCTTTTTGAACCGACCATCGATGTCTCTGGACTTCCTTTCACGGGTACTCGTACAGTAATCAGCAGAAGCTGGATGGATCACTGGCTGTCCGCTGTCCTGATTACTTCGACTTGGCCTGGAATTCAGCTTCTATAGATCGTCTCATATAATGTCACATAAGATTTTTGCTGATGTGTAGAAGAGAGGGTGATGAGAGAGAAATGAATCGTTGTTTCGCGAAACAACCACTTCATAGATTAGATTTTAGGACTACGGGACGACTACTCTACTATTGTACGAGTTGTGGTTGCATGCAACTCTTAATATTTCTTTTTTATGCACAAATTAGGAGAATAGAATTACTATGAGACAACTTAAAAATACAACCTATTGTATAAGTTGTTTATTAAGTCGTCTCATGATTACGTGTAATGCATAAGACCGACTATCAGACAACACCAATGTACTTGCCCTAAGAGGAAGTACGTTGCTACACGTCCGCGGTCTTATAGATTGTCTCATGTAGTGCTATGTAGGATTTTTTATGATGTGGAGGAGAGAGAGAAAGATCGTTGTTTCACGAAACAATCGCCTCATGAGCTAAAATTTAGGACTACGAGACAACTCAACCACCATTGGAGTTGTTATTGCCATGCAACTCATAATTTTTTTTCATATGCACAAATTAAGAAACTATATATCTTATAACTCTATAAGACAACTCGTTATATACGAATTGTCTATTGAGTCATCTTAAGATTACGTGTCAATATATGAGACTGCCTATTAGATGATACTAATGTACTTGTCCTACTAATACAGAGTGATACAAACTTGAAATGAGAATTTTGTATACTACAATTATACCATGTCCAAGAGGCCATACATGTCGGATGGGAACATTCATTCAGCTGATTATCCAGCTATAGTAGTAGCACTCCGTATCATTCAGCGTGGAGGACATTCCGTCCCAATGATGATCATTGCCACGAGCCCACGACACTCCAATCCAAGAACCACCTGATGGAAAGACAGGTGCGGAGTTTTTCTTCGTGACAACAGCTAATAAGGACACCCATCATACGACTTCCCGTGTACTCCGCTTCACGTACGTGTCGTGTCAGGTTGTTTTTGTTTTGCCCGCCGGTGACCGCTCGAAGTCATGCCCCTGCTCCCAAAAATGAAGAGAACGGACGAAATTGCGCATGGCCTTGTAGTTCTTCCGACTGAATTCGTCATGATGTCTGACTCCATGTTGCTCTGAACTTTGCTTTCTTTCTTTTTTATTTTGAAGGGAACTTTGCCTTCTTTCTTGCTTCAATTTTGCCGCTGTTGCTGCGGCTGCAGTGTGCTAATCATGCTGATGTTCTGGCTTAGGATTAAAACAAAAGTATGGTCTGTCTAGAAACTGGTGATAAAGCTATCAGACCGTCTTTTGCCGTCGTTGTCGTGTTTGTATATAACATGGCTGTCATCAATCCGCAGCAGTGCCAACGAGCAGTTGCCAGTAGCTAGCTTCGCGGTGGAGCGACGTGACATCGTGACAATTAATCTGACACGGATCTCCAGAGAGGCCAGAGCTGCGCTACTTCCGGCAGGCTGCAGCTGCTGCGGCGGCGGCTAGCGTTTAGGCTACTGTAGCAGCTGCTGTATATCGGTACTATTTCATTATCCTGCTTGTGCTGCAACCCACCACAGCCGAGCAGCTTGCTTACTGCAGCCAGCCGAAAGTAAGTTGCTTGTTTAGTCACCGCCAACTTCTAACTTTGACACTATGCAAAAAGAAGATTTCCCATCACATCAAACTTACAGTACATGCATGAAGTAATAAATGTAGATGAAATTAAAAACTAATTGCACAATTTTTGTTGTACTTTGCGAGATGAATCTTTTGAGCCTAATTAGTTAATATTTGAATAATAATTCACAAATATAAACGAAACGCTACAGTGTGCTGGCACAGTAATTTTGACATTCCAAATTTTAGCAACTAATCAAGACCTAACACAGTTGAGCAAGCCCTTTGTCTCTCCTTGGATTCCCGACAGAAATGGACACCGACTTTCTCTTCCTCCCCTCAGGATCGGGGAAACAGGCGATCCGTTGGATTGCACGCGTAGCGTATACGTTCATGATGAATTGTACCCACATGAAGGTACGCGCAACTCTTTTTTTCTTTTCCTTTTGGACGAGCCGGCTGAACTTCCCCGTACATTCAGTTGCAGGCGAAATCAATTTGGGGACATCTCTATGGGCACGTACATCAGCGCCTACTAGATCTGTGCCTGTACGAGTACGACACCGAGTATCATATGCATGTGCTGATGTGCCAGTGCCATGGTATGGCAGCGATACAGACACTGCTGGTCCATCCAATCCATGCATCCGCCTACTTGTGCGCGTTGTGGCACGAACGAAAGAGGCCAACCATGACGGATCTTGCGTTCGGGTACCTTTACCCCACACGGCGAAACATAACTTGCTGTCTCCACTGATGCAATTACTGGTACGGAGGAGCCGTCTTTTTTGTTTTTACCCTTTTTTTAAATATTCTCGCAAATACACCTCTAGTGGAATCATTTCAAAATTCGGACTCTTAGCTTGGCACCATCCACGCTGGTGCCAATCTTACACGTCTCGGCACCAGCCATTCTGACGCCAAGATCTATGCCCACCTGCTGATGCGGATGCTGACGTGGCGGGAGCTTGGCGCCATCCATCATGGCGCCAAGCCTTGACGCTGTGGATCTTGGCGCCAAGCTTGGCGCCGTAAACCTTGGCGCCGAGCAATTTACCCCATTCTTCGTGTTCCGAACTAAACAAGTATAATTATTCCGAGGAGTGTGCCGCACACTACCTTGTGGTTAGACTACTTAGGACGTGGGCCTCTTATCATTGATGGCTTGCTTCGCATCCCTTCCGCATCGGTTATGCCCCCATCCGACCATGCCGTCCGCAACGGTCACTGGTGGTGTCGTTGTGGTGGCAACCCACGACGATGGGGTCCATCGGCTGGCGCTCTGGGGCTGGGCCTCCTACATCCGGCGTTTTCCTGGGCCGTGCCTGAGGTTATG